>NC_133101.1:27612972-27910384 GCF_022965805.1 Primulina eburnea
GAAAGCTTTGAAAGACATCCTCAAGTAGTTGAGAAGGACCAATAAAGTTTCTTGGTCTATGGGGTGGAGAACAAAAATTGGAAGGCAATACCGACTCTAGCTTCCAAAGCGATATCGATGACTCGAAGTCAACCTCTGGTTTTGTATTCATGCTCAATGGTGCTGCAGTCTCTTGGAAGAGTTCCAAGCAAGACAATATTACGGATTTCAGCACAGAGGCCGAATACATTGCTGCATCAGATGCAGCAAGGGAGGCTGTTTGGATAAGGAATTTTGTCCAAGTGTTGGGCGTCATTCCTAGTCGAGTTGCTCCTGTCACGGTGTTGTGTGACAACACGGGAGCTTTAGCTCAAGCAAAGGAGCCAAGGTCTCATCAGAAATCCAAACGTGTATTGGAGAATAGTACCACATCCTCGGAGAGATTGTGGAAAGTAGAGAAGTGTCTTTTGACATAGTCGGCTCCGCAGATAATGTTGTTGATCCACTAGCTAAGCCTTTACATGGACCATTATTCGACAAGCATCGCGAATCAATGGCTTTAAAGCATAAGGGTAGTTGGCTCTAGTGCAAGTGGGAGATTGTTAGAGTAGGTGCCCGTCGAGCCAAGTGTTGGCCGAGTGTTCACAATGAAACTCTATGTATAAGCAATCTTTATTTTAGTAATATTTGATATTATTATTTTGGCACATCTTTATCTGTATACCCATGCTAGTTGCATAGATAAAGCCCTTGAATATACAAATAGTAGAAAGAATATGAGATGCTCATATGATGAGTATCATGAACACTCATATTTGTAATACTGTATATTCTAAACGGTTCCTAGTCGATTCAGCCGCCACTAAGAAGGATATAGCCGCTCGAGTTCGAGACTAGTATCTGCGATGTGAGTACCATGTTTCATTGGTAGGGGACATTGTGATGTCCGAACATGCAGATAGGTGCTCCTTGTAGAGTGCACTGAACAACCCTCCATAAAAGGACTTTCCAAGTGGTTCTCACTTATCGAGTGGAAATGTCCTAGTTTATGGTTTTACAAAATTAGTCCTTATGACCCGGGACAACATTGAGACTCTATGTGCTAGAATTACACTTTGACTTGTTTACCGACTCTTATGGGTCATCAGGTGGCAAGGTTGGGTGTTCTGTCGAAACACATAGGAGTCGATGCATTGTAGTCGGGATTCACCGCTTACCTTCGGGTATGGATATCCTATGTGAAAGGGAACGATTTAGGGAGACTGAAAGCACAACGGAAGCATAATTTTCTTAAAAATTTCGGCCCCCTAGAGTTTGTGTAGCAAAAATACATTTAAGCACCAAAATGTCATACATAGGGTGTTTTAGAAATTTTACCTATCAATCACAGGATTGATGTATGGTTCCAACTTTGTTGTTAAGCAACAAATCTCTTGAATGGAAGATAAATCTACAAGCTCTCCTCCTTTCTTCTTGAATTTTTCCTTCAAATTAGGCCCACCACCAACTAGGTAGATCCCCTCATATTTTGCACTAGAAAAATATGAGGATTTTTCAAAGAGAAGTGTGTGTATTCTTCACAATTGAAGAACACAAAAATGGAGAGAAAACTTGAGTGAAAAATACTATTCATGCTAGGAGAAAAGGAGAGACATTTTTTTGGTTGTGGAAAAGTTGTTCCAAAAAGTTGCATGCCATGCCTTGAAAACACAAAAAAGTATTCTCCCAACCTTTCACCTCCCATGCATGCATATTATATGGTTTTTAATCAAATTAAAACCTTGGACTAAATTTTAATTATCTCAAACATATTTGAGACTAATTAAACATTACTTGAATTACCCAAGTCCCACTAGTTAAATAATTATTTTAATTGAGCTCTTCAAGACTCAATATAATTTAATTAATTCAACACTTGAATTAATTTAATTATTTGGACTCTACTAGGCCCACTAGTGTTTAATTAATTCAACACTTGAATTAATTTAATTTAGTCCATAATAATGTTTATGAAATCACAATTTTCAATTACATTATTCACTTGGCCAATTTTAATTAGGAACACTTCCTTAAATTAAAATTTACATTTCTCTCATAGAAGTCATACTTCTATTTTTTCTTTACGCCTATAAACTCATTTATAAGCCGTTCAACACATTGAACTATTTTCTCCTTTATAGAAGTCATACTTCTAATTTTCCTTACGCTTATAAACTCCTTTATAAGCCGTTCAACACATTGAACTATTTTGCTTCTCAACGGGATCTAGAAAGCTAGTACTTGTGTGGCCCTCAATGGTTCATTGATACAACTAGCCGTGGGTTCACATCTCCATGTGATTCGGACTAAACATGTCCTTATATGAGCATACCCCAATTGCTCCATTCTTACTTATCAACACCTTGATAACAAGAACGTCAGAACTCAAGTCTGATAGTACCCAACCAATCATGTTAAACGCCTAGCAGCATCGCTTACATGATTCCCTAGGTATCAAATGATAGTGCCTGCAAGAACCATTCAATTATGGTTAGCGTACAGTACGGTCCCTTCATCTCATATATCCCGATCGATTCGACAACCATGGTTTATCGAGAGTTGTCAATGAATCGATACTATGTGTCATGTCGTAGTTGCATCGATGGTGTAATCTATGAAAACCCCTTTCATAATTACCACCATACTCTGGCCAGAGATTTCAACCTACATACGCATGATAACACATAGGATATCCATACCCAAAGGTAAGCGGTGAATCCCCGACTACAATGCATCGACTCCTAAGTGCTTCGACAGAACACCCAACCTTGCCACCTGATGACCCCATGAGAGTCGGTAAACAAGTCAAAGTGTAATTCTAGCACATAGAGTCTCAATGTTGTCCCGGGTCATAAGGACTAATTCTGTACAACCATAAACTAGGACATTTCCACTCGATAAGTGAGAACCACTTGGAAAGTCCTTTTATGGAGGGTTGTTCAGTGCACTCTACAAGGAGCACCTATCTGCATGTTCGGACATCACAATGTCCTCTACCAATGAAACATGGTACTCACATCGCAGATACTAGTCTCGAACTCTTGCGGCCTATATCCTTCTTAGTGGCGGCTGAATCGACTAGGAACCGTTTAGAATATACCGTATTACAAATATGAGTTTCATGATACTCATCATATGAGCATCTCATATTCTTTCTACTATTTGTATATTCAAGGGCTTTATCTATGCAACTAGCATGGGTATACAGATAAAGATGTGCCATAATAATAATTTCAAATATTATTAAAATAAAGATTGCTTATACATAGAGTTTCATTGTGAACACTCGGCCAACACTTGGCTCGACGGGCACCTACTCTAACAATCTCCCACTTGCACTAGAGCCAACTACCTTATGCTTTAAAGCCATTGATTCGCGATGCTTGTCGAATAATGGTCCAGGTAAAGGCTTAGCTAGTGGATCAACAACATTATGTTCGGAGCCGACTTAGTCGATCGTGACATCTCCTCTTTCTACCATCTCTCCGAGGATGTGGTACTTTCTCAATACTAGTTTGGATTTCTGATGAGACCTAGGCTCCTTTTCTTGAGCTATAGCTCCCGTGTTGTCACACAACACCGGGACAGGAGCAACTCCATTAGGAATGACGCCCAACTCTTGGACGAAATTCCTTATCCAAACAGCCTCCCTTGCTGCATCCGATGCAGCAATGTATTCGGCCTCTGTGCTGGAATCCGCAGTATTGTCTTGCTTGGAACTCTTCCAAGAGACAGCAGCACCATTGAGCATGAATACAAACCTAGAGGTTGACTTCGATTCATCGATATCGCTTTGGAAGCTAGAGTCGGTGTAGCCTTCCAATTTTAGTTCTCCACCCCATAGACCAAGAAAAATTTATTGGTCCTTCTCAACTCCTTGAGGATGTCTTTCACAGCTTTCCAGTTTGGAAGACCAGGGTTCGATTGATATCTACTCACTACACTTCGTGCGAAAGCCACGTCAAGACGTGTAGATATCATCCCATACATGATGCTACCAATCGCAGATGCGTAAGGAATGCTTTGTCATCGCCGTTATCTCTGCATCAGTCTTGAAAGACAGACTTGGATAGGGACACGCCATGACACATTGGTAGATGTCCTCTCTTGGACTTATTCATCGAGAACCTCTTCACGATGGTATCAATGTATGTGGACTGGGTGAGACCAAGCAATCTTTCAATCTATCTCAATAGATCTGTATCACAATACAAAACATGCTTCACCCCAGTCCTGCATCGAGAACTTACTCGCTAACCATATCTTATTTGATTGCAACATTCCTACATCATTCCCAATGAGTAGAATGTCATCAACATAAAGCACCAGGAATGTCACAACACTCCCACTGACCTTCTTATACACACAGGATTCCTCAGGATTCTTAGTAAATCAACTCTTTGATTGTACTATCGAATCTGAGGTTCCAACTCCTAGATGCCTGCTTTAGACCATAAATGAATCTTTGAAGTTTGCATACCATATGCTCACTTCCGCTAGATGTAAACCCTCCAGGTTTGAGACATGTAAATCACTTTCTTAATATCCCCATTAAAAAAGGCTGTCTTGACATCCATCTGCCATATCTCATAGTCATACCATGCAGCTATGGCTAGCAAAATCCTTATGGATTTGAACATTGCAACTGGAGAAAAGGTTTCCTCAAAGTCAACTCCTTGTCTTTGAGTATATCATTTTGCCACCAATCGCGCCTTGAAGGTCAATACCTTCCCATCCGCCCCAAGTCCCTATGGGAACCTTTCCCATCAGGTGGATATATAAGATCCCATACTTGGTTCGAATGCATGGAATTCATCTCAGATTCCATAGCTTCAAGCCATTTGGATGAATCGGCATCAGATAACGCTTCCTTGAAGGTCCTTGGATCACATCCATGGTGAGGCTCATCATGGCCCTCTTCAAGAAGCAGACCATACCTCATAGGTGGTCTCGAGACTCTCTCGGATTTTTCTAGGAGCTTGTATCTCCTCACTTGACTCTCGGGTGTGGGTTCTATAATTGTGGGTGTCACTCGAACCTCTTCGAGTTCTATCATCTCCCCTTTTCTATCCAATAGAAAATTCCTTTTCCAAAAAGGTTGCATTCCTAGAAACAAACACCTTTGTTTCTTGGGGATGATAGAAATAATATCCAACAAAATTCTTTGGATATTCCACATAAAATGGATCGACTATCCAATTTATCTCCCACTACCTGCTTCACATAAGCAGGGCTCCCATATTCTAAGATAAGAATATTTGGGAGGCTTACCCATCCATATCTCATATGGTGTCTGCCTTTAAATGGACATTTAGTGGAATATCTTTCAATTTTAAGTTATAGAGATCGTTTTCAAGTTCTCAAGTACCAATTAAACATTCATTCTTGTAAATGTTGCAAACACCTTTGCTAAATAAACAAGAATATCCATTTTTATCACAATAGAAATGGAAACAATGTTTTTCACCAAAAAGGTACAAACAAAAAATCTCTTAAAATTAACTTAAAAATCATTGTTCAAAAATAAGTAAACATTTCTTAAGGTCTTGGCAGCAACTCTTGCTCCATTGCCCATCCTCAAGAAGGTCACACCTTCCTTAAGCTTTCTACTTCTTCCCATCACCTGTAACCCATTACAGAGATGTGAGTCATAACCGGTATCTAATACCCAAGAAGTAGAGTTAGTTGAAATGTTTACTTCAATTTAGAACATACCATTTCCAGAACTCTTCTGGGCCAGATATTCTTTGCAATTTCGCTTCCAATGTCCAGGCATCTTACAGTGATGACAAACATCACTAGTCTTGTCAGCCCTAACTGGTGTGGCTGCCACAACGGGATTCGGAGATTGCCTCAACAAGAGCACGTTCTTCTTGGGACGTTGGAAAGAACACTTCTTTCCCTTCCCATGTGGGTCAATCTTCGTATCAGATGAAGAACCCACATAAAGAACCAACTTCTCTTTCTTGATGGTTGATTCAAACGTAACAAGCATATTTACCAACTCCTCAAGGGTCGGTTCAATCTTGTTCATGTTGAAGTTCACCACAAAAGGATCAAATGAGCTCGGCAGCGATAAAAGCAACACGTCGGTGGTCAACTCCGAAGGCAAGATCAGATCCATGCCAACGAGCTTGTCCACGAGCCCGATCACTTTTAGGCCATGCTCATGGACCGAGGTCCCATCTTGCATGCACAGAGTGATCAGCTCCTTGACGGTAGCATGCCTAAGAGGATGTGTTTGCTCACCAAAGAGCTCCTTGAGATGCAAATGAATGTCAGCAGCACTCTTTGCACCCTCAAAACGCCTCTGCAGCTCATCATTCATAGAAGTCAGCATATAACACCTGGCTATCAAGTCATGGTCACACCATTCCTTGTAAGCCTGCAATTCCTCAGGATTGCAGTCAGTCGGAGCCTTAACAGGGGGCGACTCAGTCAGTGTATATGCTACCCTTTCCGAATTCAAGACGATATTTAGGTTTCTTAGCCAAGTTAGGTAATTAGGTCCAGTTAATATGTGTTTGTCGAGTATTACGGATATCGGATTGCGAATCGATGACATTGTCAATTTGTACTGAAAAGTAAAAAACAGATAAATGTTGATGACTATTTTAAATATTTAGTAAGATATGAAGTTTGGACTTTTACTTCATAAATATTTGCTCCCACTGTTTTGACATCTTTCACTACCCTCTAGTGAAAACGGGAAACTCCTTTCCTCAGTAGGTACGCAAGGTCTAATTAGCGAATTATGATCCCGAATAATATCAGCCAATCACAATTCCTAAAAGGTAGTTTCCAATTGCATCACAACGCAACCCTCTACGTAAACCTTTGTCTCACGTTTAATTAGGACCCAATAATATGACGTCGTTCATCTTCACGTGTCAAGCCTTACCCATCGATGTTGAACCTTAATGGACGGTCGCCATGAGTTCCCTCAATAATATGAGCCGAAATCATGGGAGTTCCACGTAGTTCACATCACCATGTCAATGGATGTCACAGCTTTCCGGCACCCAAAGCTCCCCCAATAATATGAGCCGAGCCCCGAGTACGGGTAGCGTTCATCATGCACCCATTGTCGATGGAAGACAAGGAAATTATAAACAAATTTATAATTCCCCTTTTCGGGCTTGATATTAATTTTGAATCTTATTCAAAATGAGGGTTTTTAATTTTGAAAGGTTTCATCATTAATTTTATTTTAAAAGCTCGCCATGTTTGATCGTATGTTTGCCGGATTCATGCAACTTTGTTATTATCATAATAATAACGCACATACTCATTATTTATAACATATCATGCATATATTAAAAACAGTAAACAAACAAGGATGATCAATCGCCCCAATACTAACGGACCGTGTGAGCTAAACACGGGCCTAGGTCCAATCCTAGGGAAATGCACGGGATGCAAATTCAACTATTACATATGCTTCCAATATTTACATGTCTTCGATCTTCATAATCATCATGGCCACCATCTTCCAATCTTGATCATCCACTATACTAATATTTACAAATAAATATCAATGGCAAATAGGGATACATCTCATGGGGTGGGAACGGGCCATAAACCAAGCCCACTTTATAAATTGATAATTATTACAATCATTAAACACAAAATATCCTAGCATACACCTAGCAAATTGGGCTTGGGCTTTTGATCATCCTTCATGCATAATATCACATATCATACACCATCAATTAATTATCACAATAATTAATTGATCCAATATTATATATCTTGATCCAATCACTAACCGCCACGATTATAAACTAAATTAACAAAGTATACAAACACCTTTGTCTACTTTCCAATTAATTTATTTATAACCGAATTTCTTGTAAATCACCATTTACTATAAATAATTAAAGTCCAACTTAAATTATTTATTTCATGAGAAAATATTTGCAACTTTTGGAATTTTAAACTTAAGGGCCAAAAAACTCATTTTTCACTAAAAATATTTTGGCCCATTTAAAATTACAAATGTGTTGGCCATCCAATGGCCCAACAACTCAAGGCCCATGACACTTTGATATTCCAAAACACTTTTGGAAACCCTAGCCGTCATCGCCGTCGCCGGAGCTCCGTCGCCAGATTCCGGCAACAAAATTTATTTTTTTTTATTTTAAAACAAGGGGCTGTTCGGGCAGCCCCTCGGGCAGCCCGAGCTGCCCGACACGGGCAGCAACATGCTGCCCGAAATCCCCATGTTCATGCCTTGATTTCGTTGCAAAATTTTGTTCTCATGCGGTTAGAAATCAATCTCAATATAATATCTTGTAGTTGCTACACAAAATCGTAACCATAGCTCGGATACCACTTGAAAGGGAACGATTTAGGGAGACCGAAAGCACAACGGAAGCATAATTTTCTTAAAAATTTCGGCCCCCTAGAGTTTGTGTAGCAAAAATACATTTAAGCACCAAAATTTCATACATAGGGTGTTTTAGAAATTTTACCTATCAATCACAAGGATTGATGTATGGCTCCAACTTTGTTGTTAAACAACAAAGCTCTTGAATAGAAGATAAATCTACAAGCTCTCCTCCTTTCTTCTTGAATCTTTCCTTCAAATTAGGCCCACCACCAACTAGGTAGATCCCCTCATATTTTGCACTAGAAAAATATGAGGATTTTTCAAAGAGAAGTGTGTGTATTCTTCAACAATTGAAGAACACAAAAATGGAGAGAAAACTTGAGAGAAAAATGTGAATAGTAACTCGGCCACTATTCATGCTAGGAGAGAAGGAGAGACATTTTTTTGGTTGTGGGAAAAGTTGTTCCAAAAAGTTGCATGCCATGCCTTAAAAACACAAAAAGTAGTCTCCCAACCTTTCACCTCCCATGCATGCATATTATATGGTTTTTAATCAAATTAAAACCTTGGACTAAATTTTAATTATCTCAAACATATTTGAGACTAATTAAACATTACTTGAATTTACTCAAGTCCCACTAGTTAAATAATTATTTTAATTGAGCTCTTCAAGACTCAATATAATTTAATTAATTCAACACTTGAATTAATTTAATTTAGTCCATAATAATGTTATGAAAATCACAATTTTCAATTACATTATTCACTTGGCCAATTTTAATTTAGGAACACTTCCTTAAATTAAAATTTACATTTCTCTCATAGAAGTCATACTTCTATTTTTTCTTTACGCCTATAAACCCATTTATAAGCCGTTCAACACATTGAACTATTTTCTCCTTTATAGAAGTCATACTTCTAATTTTCCTTACGCTTATAAACTCCTTTATAAGCCGTTCAACACATTGAAATATTTTGCTTCTCAACGGGATCTAGAAAGCTAGTACTTGTGTGGCCCTCAATGGTTCATTGATACAACTAGCCGTGGGTTCACATCTCCATGTGATTCGGACTAAACATGTCCTTATATGAGCATACCCCAATTGCTCAATTCTTACTTATCAACACCTTGATAACAAGAACATCAGAACTCAAGTCTGATAGTACCCAACCAATCATGTTAAACGCCTAGCAGCATCGCTTACATGATTCCCTAGGTATCAAATGATAGTGCCTGCAAGAACCATTCAATTATGGTTAGCGTACAGTACGGTCCCTTCATCTCCTATATCGCGATCGATTCGACAACCATTGGTTTATCGAGAGTTGTCAATGAATCGATACTATGTGTCATGTCGTAGTTGCATTGATGGTGTAATCTATGAAACCCCTTTCATAATTACCACCATACTCTGGCCAGAGATTTCAACCTACATACACATGATAACACATAGGATATCCATACCCGAAGGTAAGCGGTGAATCCCCGACTACAATGCATCGACTCCTATGTGTTTCGACAGAACACCCAACCTTGCCACCTGATGACCCCATGAGAGTCGGTAAACAAGTCAAAGTGTAATTCTAGCACATAGAGTCTCAATGTTGTCCCGGGTCATAAGGACTAATTCTGTACAACCATAAACTAGGACATTTCCACTCGATAAGTGAGAACCACTTGGAAAGTTCTTTTATGGAGGGTTGTTCAGTGCACTCTACAAGGAGCACCTATCTGCATGTTCGGACATCACAATGTCCCCTACCAATGAAACATGGTACTCACATCGCAGATACTAGTCTCGAACTCTAGCGGCCTATATCCTTCTTAGTGGCGGCTGAATCGACTAGTAACCGTTTAGAATATACAGTATTACAAATATGAGTTTCATGATAGTCATCATATGAGCATCTCATATTCTTTCTACTATTTGTATATTCAAGGGCTTTATCTATGCAACTAGCATGGGTATACAGATAAAGATGTGCCATAATAATAATTTCAAATATTATTAAAATAAAGATTGCTTATACATAGAGTTTCATTGTGAACACTCGGCCAACACTTGGCTCGACGGGCACCTACTCTAACACTATGTGTTATCATGTATATGTAGATCGAAATCTCTGGCCAGAATATGGTTGTAATTATGAAAGGTGTTTCATAGATTACACCATCGATGCAACTACGACATGACACATAGTATCGATTCATTGACAACTCTCGATAAACCAATGGTTGTCGAATCGATCGGGATATATGAGTTGAAGGGACCGTACTGTACGCTAACCGTAATAGAATGGTTCTTGCAGGCACTATCATTTGATACCTAGGGAATCATGTAAGCGATGCTGCTAGGCGTTTAACATGATTGGTTGGGTACTATCAGACTTGAGTTCTGACGTTCTTATTATCAAGGTGTTGATAAATAAGAATGGAGCAATTGGGGTATGCTAATATAAGGACATGTTTAGTCCGAATCACATGGAGATGTGAACCCACGGCTAGTTGTATCAGTGAACCATTGAGGGCCACAAAAGTACTAGCTTTCTAGATCCCGTTGAGAAGTAAAATAGTTCAATGTGTTGAACGGCTTATAAAGGAGTTTATAAGCGTAAGGAAAGTAGAAGTATGACTTCTATAAAGGAGAAAAATAGTTCAATATGTTGAACGACTTATAAATGAGTTTATAAGTGTAAAGAAAATAGAAGTTTGACTTCTATGAGAGAAATGTAAATTTTAATTTATGGAAGTGTTCCTAAATTAAAATTTGGCCAAGTGAATAATGTATTTGAAAATTGTGATTTTCATAAACATTATTGTGGACTAAATTAAATTAATTCAAATGTTGAATTAATTAAACACTAGTGGACCTAGTAGAGTCCAAATAATTAAATTAATTCAAGAGTTGAATTAATTAAATCATATTGAGTCTTGTAGAGCTCAATTTAAATAATTATTTAACTAGTGGGACTTGGGTAAATTCAAGTAATGTTTAATTAGTCTCAAATATGTTTGAGATAATTAAATATAGTCCAAGGTTTTTAATTTGATTAAAAACTATATAATATAATATGCATGCATGGGAGGTGAAGGGTTGGAGACAACTTTTTGGGCTATCAAGGCATGGCATGCAAAAAGGTGTTTTTGCTTTATGCTTTTTGCACTACCAAGACTAGTCTCCCTTCCCCCATTGCACAACCACCTTGGCCGAAATCTTCCATGATTTTTCTCTCCGTTTTTTCTTCATTTTCTTGTTCTTCAATTGTTGGAGAATAATACTTCTTCTCAAAGAAAAATGCCCTACATTTTCTAGTGCAAGTGTAAGGTGGATCTTTTAAGTTGGTGGTGGGCTTGATTGGATGAAAGGAGTCCAAAAGAAAGGAGGAGCTTGTAGATCTTCATCCATCAAGAGCTAAAGTGTTTACACTTTAGTTGGAGCCATAAAATCAATCCTTGTGATTGATAGGTAATTTTCTCAACACCCTATGCTTGAAAGTTGAGATTTTTGTATATGCTACACTAGTACATGGTGGCCGAAAATTTCCTTGCAAGAAAATGTGATTTTCGAAAATTTTTGTAGCTTCCGTTGCGTTTTTCGGTCACCTTATTCGATCCCTTTCACGTGTATGTACTTTATATTGTTTATTTCAGTTAAAAACATGTTTTGCTTTAATTATACATTTGAATTAGTGTTAAAAGCAAAATTCTGACCCACATTTTCGAGTAAAGATCCAATTAAATCCCAAAAGAATTGAGTTAGAGCCCAGGTCCCCACAGCGCGCATATGCGCGACCTGTCCAGAATGATCGGCGCATATGCGCGATATAAATTGTTACACCCTTACTCTATACTTAGCATAATTACCATAATCAAAATAAGGTTTGAATGATATAACTATATTATGAATCAAATCAAACAAAGGGCATCACTTTGACGGTTTGTAAAAATTTTGGCATGATGTCCCTATATTTGGTATAAGCCCAAACCAAGCAACAACATTCATATATACATAGACACAAACTCAGCTCAAGCAACTACATCAACCCATATATATATAATCGTATTCTTACACACAAACATATTCTCTACCATCATACCCCTAGACATAAACATTGTAAAACTTGTTTCAAACCCTGACGTTCAATTCATTATAATACATATGCGAAAGCTATACAATAAGAAGCCCGGTTCTTGTCGAGGTGAGGCACATCACTAGCATCCATTGGCGAACCGGCATCCTACGCATCTTCACTACCTGATCCTGTAATACATGAGCTACGTGAGTTTATAAACTCAATAAGTTGGCACTTGTACGTATCAATATGCATCGAAGGAACATACATATCAAGTCGTGATCAACAATGAATCTTAAAAACATGTCATACCGTAGCATATATTCAATGTTCATTTTTGTACTTGAGCCTCATTAGTTGACCTGTACTACAGTGCTTGCTTTATTATATAGCTACTACTGTGTTGGACGTCAGGGAGCAACCTTTGGCATCCCCACGCCCCATGAACATATATTGGCCAATAGCTTTGGTGGACTTAAAACCACCCATGATTTCAACAAGCTCTATATCATGTAAATCAATCCTTTTCTTTTCATGTTCATGTTCTTGTTCATGACATAGCACCCATCATCAATATTCATGAGTTCCTTACATATTTAATACATAACAATGGAATATGGTGCTATGTTTTCATCAATAAACATACTAACAATGTACATATATCAATAGACAATGAGATGCATTTGAAATTCATAATATTACTCATGTATTACTTCAAGAACATGCCAACTTACTGTCCAAGCTTAAGAACACTGGTTTGAGACGGTGTTTCTCGCTCCTATGCTGTCAAACATAACAATAATTCAATCACTATATCTATACTAGGTGAAGTTTGCTCCTCAACCTTTATAATAATCAAAAGAGATGAAAACTTACACCATTAGGAAGCTCTTGGGATGAAGAACAAAGTTCTAACTTCAATTCTATGAAAGGAATGAAGAAGAAAGCATTTGGAAGAAATTCTCTAAGTTTTGTTTCGAGTTTATGCTGTTAGAGAGGTTGAGGATGGTGGAAAGTGCTTAGAAAACCCGATACTTATCTTTTTATTCAGCAGGTTCGCTAGGGCGGACGCTTTTTACCGCTAGGGCGAGTAAATCTCGGTCCTACACATTTTATTTCTGCACAGGTTCGCTAGGGCGGACACTTTTGACCTCTAGGGCGAGCAAGTTTCGGCCCTATACATTTTATTCCTGCACAGGCTCGCTAGGGCGGACATTTTTGACCGCTAGGGCGAGCCAGTTTCGGCTCTGCACACTGATTCATCAGTAATCGCTCCAGAAACGGCTCTTCCCTTCATAATCTGGAAAAGTTGTAAACTACAAAGTTGTAGCCCTATGTCTTGGCTTTAAGCTCTCCAAATTTCAGGTCATTTGGAGGTCTGAGTAAAACGTTATGCCCATTCTCCTAACATGTGTCAGTGAAAGAATGACGGTATACACGACACACTTCGGGGCGCTTTTGGCTTGTCTTCCACAATGATTTGGACAAAACTCAAAACTTGAAAGTTGTAGCATTATATCTTAGCTTTCTAATGGTTATGGCCTCACTCAATTTGGATCAATATTCAAATCATTATGCTAAAACCCGTATGAACTACCATATTTACATCTAATTTCCCACAACTTCCATTACACTATTTCTATGTACCCATCTTACTATCACTACTTTGACATATATTCATTCTCAATACACCATGAACAATATAAGAGTCATGTTCAATCTCAATATTGATACTTCATTCATCACGTGAAACCTAATGAGGTAATTAACTACAAAATAAACGACATAAACACGTTATAATCATTTGTACGAGTAACCGGGCATTACAATTCTCCCCTCCTTCAAAGAATTTTGTCCTCGAAATTTAACGTACCATATAATTCAGGATATCTCTGTTGAATCTCGTCTTCTCGCTCCCAAGTTGCTTCTTCGATTGTATGACTTCGCCATAACAGTTTCACCAAGGGTATTTCCTTGCCTCGTAACACTTTCGATTTCCTATCGAGGATTTCGACTGGTCGTTCTTCATACGAGAGATTCGATGCAAGCTCCAATGGTTCGTAATGAAGAACGTGAGAAGGATTGGCCAAATACTTTCGTAGCAAGGAGATGTGAAAAACATTATGAACGTTTGATAAACTCGGTGGTAATGCAACTCGGTAGGCTCTGTCTCCTTTTCTTTCCAAGATTTCAAATGGACCGATATATCTTGGACTCAATTTTCCTTTCTTGCCAAAACGTAAAATGCCCTTCAATGGTGATATCTTTACAAATACATGGTCACCAATCTGAAATTCCAGTCGACGACGTCGCACATCAGCATAGCTTTTCTGTCGACTCTGGGCCGTATGCATTCTTTCTCTGATCTTGGTTACCAATTCAGCTGTCTGTTGTACCAATTCAGGGCCTAATAATTTCCTTTCTCCTATTTCATCCCAATGCACTGGAGATCGACATTTTCTACCATATAATGCAGTATATGGTGCCATTCCAATGCTTGACTGATAGCTATTATTATATGTAAACTCAGCCAACGGTAGTTTACTGTCCCAACTGCCTGGGAAGTCAATAGTACAGGCCCTCAACATATCTTCTAAGATCTGGTTCACTCGCTCTGATTGTCCATCAGTTTGAGGGTGGAATGATGTACTAAATGCTAATCGAGTTCCCATAGCATGATGTAAACTTTTCCAAAATGCAGATGTAAATTTGGGATCTCTATCAGATACAATGGACACTGGGATGCCATGAAGTCTCACTATCTCTTTGATGTATTCTTCAGCATATTGATTCATCGTGTACGTGGTCTTCACTGGAAGAAAGTGAGCTGATTTCGTAAGTCGATCCACAATAACCCATATAGCATTGAATCCTCTTTGTGTCCTTGGCAACCCAAGAATGAAATCCATCGTGATGTGTTCCCATTTCCACTCAGGAATGGGTAGTGGTTTCAGGAGTCCTGCTGGTCTTTGATGTTCAATCTTTACCTGTTGACATGTTAGACATTGTGCAACAAATTGAGCAATGTCATTTTTCATACCTGGCCACCAAAACAATGGTTTCAAATCCTTGAACATTTTTGTGCCTCCTGGATGGATCGAATAGGGAGTAGCATGAGCATCCATAAGAATATCAGTTCTGATCATTCCTTGCTTTGGTACACACAATCTGCTCCGATATGTCCAAATTCCTTTCTCATTCAGTTCAAAGTTCGAATGTCTTTTTTCCTCATCTCGTTGCCTCAGTTGTTGTAATTCATTATCTGTATTTTGTTCGACCTTGATCCTCTCTGCAAGTGTTGGTCGAACCATGAGGGATGATAATTTGATTGCAGATCCCTTTGGAATAACATCTAGCTTCAAATTCTGCAAATCCCATAAAATCTGTTCTTGTACTTGTATTGCAGCAATAGAACTGGACTTTCGACTTAACGCATCTGCAACAACATTGGCTTTACCTAGATGATAGTTAATAACACAATCATAATCCTTCACCAATTCCAACCAACTTCGTTGTCGCATATTCAGTTCTTTTTGTGTGAATAAATATTTCAGACTCTTGTGGTCTGTGTAAATTTCACACCGTTCGCCATACAGATAATGGCGCCATATTTTCAATGCAAATACCACTGCTGCTAGTTCTAAATCATGTGTGGGATAATTCTTTTCATATTCCTTCAATTTCCTAGATGCATAAGCAATTACCTTCCCGTGTTGCATCAAGACTGCTCCTAAACCTTGTTTCGAAGCATCACTGTATACCACAAAATCTCCTGGTCCTTCCGGTATAGCAAGGACTGGTGCTGATGTCAATTTTGCCTTTAACTCTTGGAAACTGCGATCACATGCTTCATCCCATACAAATTTCACATTCTTTCTTGTTAAAGCAGTTAAAGGCAACGCTATCTTAGAAAATCCCGCTATAAACCGACGGTAATAACCAGCTAACCCAAGAAAACTACGTACCTCGGTAACATTGGTAGGTCGTAGCCAGTTATTAACAGCTTCAATCTTACTTGGATCCACTGATATGCCTTCTTTTGAAATGATATGACCCAAGAATGATACTTGTTCAAGCCAAAATTCACATTTCTTCCATTTGGCATACAAATGTTTATCTTTAAAAGTTTGCAAAACTAATTGCAACTGTTCCCGACGCTCCTCTACAGTTCGTGAGTAGATGAGAATATCATCTATAAACACAATCACGAACTTGTCTAGAAATGGCTTGAAAATTCTGTTCATTAAATCCATGAAAGCAGCTGGTGCATTTGCTAGTCCAAATGGCATTACAAAAAATTCATAATGCCCGTACCTGGTTTGGAAGGCAGTCTTAGAAATATCATCTGACTTCACTTTTAATTGATGATAGCCTGATCGTAAATCAATCTTCGAAAAGATGGCGGCTCCTTGTAATTGATCAAACAAATCATCAATTCTGGGGAGTGGATACTTGTTTTTAATCGTCACTTTGTTCAACTCCCGATAATCAATACACAAACGAAGAGTACCGTCTTTCTTTTTCACAAACAAAACAGGTGCACCCCACGGTGAAAAGCTCGGTCTAATAAACCCTTTATCAAGCAACTCCTGTAACTGTTCTTTCAATTCTTTCATTTCTGTAGGAGCTAGTCGATAAGGAGCTTTTGAGATCGGATGTGTTCCTGCCACAACATCAATTGCAAATTCGATCTCTCTATCTGGGGGTAAGCCTGTTACATCATCAGGAAATACTTCTGGAAATTCACAAACAACATCTGTATCTTTTAATTCACGAACAGGTGGATCACTAACTAAAACAGATGCTAAATATCCTTGACACCCCTTCTGTAATAATTTACAAGCTTTCATACAAGAGATTATCCGAAGAGGTAAGGATATACCTGCACTTGCTACTGTGAATGGTTCAGCTCCTACTGGTGAAAACTTGATCATCTTTAGACCACTGTCAATAATAACTCTATACTTCGAGAGCCAATCCATTCCCAATATCACATCAAAATCGGTCATTTTCAAACAATCAATTCAGCATACATCTGATGACCCTGGACATATATTGGACATCCTCGCACAATCTGATCTGTCTGTAATTCTTGTCCGGAAGGTAAGGCTATGGCGAGTTGTGTCTCTATTGTACTTGCTGTAATGCCCAGTCTCTTTACAAATGATTCCGAAATAAAGAAATGCGTGGCTCCTGAATCTAGTAAAACAATAGCAGTGATACCAGAAATCAAGAACATACCAGTAATCATCGATGTAACTGCATCCACTTCCTCTTTGGTCATCGAGAAAAGGCGTCCCTGTACTTTATTAGAACTCCTTGGACAATTCTTGGCGAGATGCCATGGCTTTTTGCAACGATAACAGACATTAGAACCTTGCATACATTCCCCGCCATGGAGTTTTCCACATTTAGGACAAGGTGGTCTGTCCTGTTCTTTACGTGGAGGGGGACCCTTGCCACGAGGTTCCTCTGGTCGAGCACCTTTACTATCGGTCTTCTTGCCTTGTCCTGTTCCTTGGCTTCTTTGAAAGTACTGTTGTCTTCGTTGTTGCCTGTCTCGGTCAATGTCTTGTTCATCCTGTTCCTGAAAGCGGACCGGTTACGGAGGCCGGAAACGCAACGGAAGCAAAAAATTAAAATTTTTATCAAGAATTTTCGGCCCCCTCAAATGTTTTGTGTAATATTTACAAAAACTAAAACCATGCATAGGATGATTAAAGGATTTACCTATCAACTCCTTAGAGTTGATGAAATGGCTCCAACTAAAGTATGAATACTTTAGCTCTTCTTGGCAAGATAAATCTACAAGCTTCCCTTCTTGCTCCTAAATCAAGCCCACCACTAGCAAGGCAAATCCCCTCAAGTTTTGCACTAGAAAAACTTAAGGATTTTCAAAGAGAAGATTTTTATTCTCCAAAAATGAAGAACAAAAGATGAGAAAAATTGAGAGAAAAAACCTCCTAATTTTCGGCCAAGTGATGTGTTAGGGAGAGTGGGAGAATAGCCTAGGTATTGTGAAAAGTTGTCTCTCAAAAGTTGCATGCCTTTTGAATATTTTAATAAAAAGTAATCAAGGCTCTTCACCTCCCAAGCATGCAATCCCTACATGTCTCACTTATATATTATATGGTTTTTAACACATTAAAAACCATAGACTAAATTTTATTATCTCAAACACATTTGAGATTAATTAAATATTACTTGATTTTACTCAAGTCCCACTAGTTAAATAATTATTTAAATTGAGCTCTACAAGACTCAATATTATTTAATTAATTCAACACTTGAATTAATTTAATTATTTAGACTCTACTAGGTCTACTAGTGTTTAATTAATTCAACACTTGAATTAATTTAATTTAGTCCACAATAATGTTTATGAAAATCACAATTTTCAACTACATTATTTACTTGGCCAAATTTTAATCTTAGGAACACTTCCATAAATTAAAATTTATATTTCTCTCTTAGAAGTCATACTTCTATTTTTCTTAACGCTTATAAACACATTTATAAGCCGTTCAACACATTGAACTATTTTACTTCTCATCGGGATTTACAAAGCTAATACTTGTGTGGCCCTCAATGGTTCATTGATACAACTAGCCGTGGGTTCACATCTCCATGTGATTCGGACTAAACATGTCCTTATACGAGCATACCCCAATTGCTCCATTCTTACTTATCAACTCCTTGATAGTAAGAACGTCAGAACTCAAGTCTGATAGCACCCAACCAATCACGTTAAACGCCTAGCAGCATCGCTTACGTGATTCCCTAGGTATCACATGATAGTGCCTGCAAGAACCATTCAATTATGGTTAGCGTACAGTACGGTCCCTTCAACTCATATATCCCGACCGACTCGACAACTATTGGTCTATCGAGAGTTGTCAATGAATCGATACTATGTGTCATGTTGTGGTTGCATCGATGGTGTAATCTATGAAACCCCTTTCATAATTACCACCATACTCTGATCAGAGATTTCAACCCACACATACATGAAAAACACATAGGATATCCATACCCGTAGGTAAGCGGTGAATCCCCGGCTACAATGCATCGACTCCTATATGTTTCGCCGTAACACCCAACCTTGCCACCTGATGACCCCATAAGAGTCGGTAAACAAGTCAAAGTGAAACGCTAGCATATAGAGTCTCAATGTTGTCCCGGGTCATAAGGACTAATGGTGTACAACCATAAACTAGGACTTTTCCACTCGATAAGTGAGAACCACTTGGAAAGTCCTTTATAGAGGGTTGTTCAGTGCACTCTACCAGGAGCACCTATCTGCATGCTCGGACATCACAATGTCCCCTACCAATGAAACATGGTACTCACATCGCAGATACTAGTCTCTAACTCGAGCGGCCTTTATCCTTCTTAGTGGCGGCTGAATCGACTAGGAACGGTTTAGAATATACAGTATTCCAAATATGAGTTTCATGATACTCATCATATGAGCATCTCATATTCTTTCTACTATTTGTATATTCAAGGACTTTATCTATGCAACAAGCATGGGTATAAAGATAAAGATGCGCCAAATTAATAAATTGAAATATTATTAAAATAAAGATCGTTTATACAAAGAGTTTCATTGTGAACAGTCGGCCAACACTTGGCTCGACGTGCACCTACTCTAACAATCTCCCACTTGCACTAGAGCCAACTACCTATATGCTTTAGACCCATTGATTCGCGATGCTTCTCGAACGATGGTCCTGGTAAAGGCTTAGTTAGTGGATCAGCAACATTATCTGCGGAGCCGACTTTGTCAATCACGACATCTCCTCTTTCCACGATCTCTCTGAGGATGTGGTACTTTCTCAATACGTGTTTGGACTTCTGATGAGACCTTGGCTCCTTCGCCTGAGCTATGGCTCCCGTGTTGTCGCACATCACCGGGATAGGAGCAACTCCATTTGGAATGACGCCCAACTCTTGGACGAAATTCCTAATCCAAACAGCCTCCTTTGCTGCAGCCGATGCAGCAATGTATTCTGCCTCAGTGGTGGAATCCGCAGTACTGTCTTGCTTGGAACTCTTCCAAGAGACAGCACCACCATTGAGCATGAATATGAATCCGGAGGTTGACTTCGAGTCATCAACATCGCTTTGGAAGCTAGAGTCGGTATAGCCTTCCAATTTCAGTTCTCCACCCCCATAGACCAAGAACAACTTATTGGTCCTTCTCAAATACTTGAGGATGTCTTTCACAGCTTTCCAGTGTGGAAGACCGGGGTTGGATTGATATCTACTCACTACACTTAGTGCAAATGCCACGTCAGGACGTGTAGATATCATCCCATACATGATACTACCAATGGCTGAAGCATACGGAATTCGTGTCATCGCCGCTATCTCTGCATCAGTCTTGGGAGACATAGACTTGGATAGGGACACGCCATGACACATTGGTAGATGTCCTCTCTTGGACTCATCCATCGAGAACCGCTTCACGATGGTATCAATGTATGTGGACTGGGTGAGACCAAGCAATCTTTTTGATCTATCTCTATAGATCTGTATTCCCAATACAAAAGATGCTTCACCCAAGTCCTGCATTGAGAACTTACTTGCTAACCATATCTTAGTTGATTGCAACATTCCTACATCATTCCCAATGAGTAGAATGTCATCAACATAAAGAACTAGGAATGTCACAGCACTCCCACTGACCTTCTTATACACACAGGGTTCCTCAGGATTCTTAGTAAAACCAAACTCTTTGATTGTACTATCGAATCTGAGGTTCCAACTCCTCGATGCCTGCTTAAGACCATAAATAGATCTTTGAAGTTTGCATACCATATGCTCACTTCCGATAGATGTGAAACCCTCAGGTTGAGACATGTAAATTTCTTCCTTAATATCCCCATTAAGGAAGGCTGTCTTAACATCCATCTGCCATATCTCATAGTCATACCATGCAGCTATGGCTAGCAATATCCTAATGGACTTGAACATCGCAACTGGAGAAAAGGTTTCCTCATAGTCAACACCTTGCCTTTGAGTATACCCTTTTGCTACCAATCGCGCCTTGAAGGTCAATACCTTCCCATCCGCCCCAAGTTTCCTCTTGTAAATCCATTTACACCCTATGGGAACAATTCCCTCAGGTGGATCCACGAGATTCCACACTTGGTTCGAATGCATGGAATTCATCTCAGATTCCATTGCTTCAAGCCACTTGGATGAATCGGCATCCGATAACGCTTCCTTGAAAGTCCTTGGATCACATCCAAGGTTAGGCTCATCATGGCCCTCTTCAAGAAGCAGACCATACCTCACAGGTGGTCTCGAGACTCTCTCGGTTCTTCTAGGAGCTTGTATCTCCTCACTTGGCTTCTCGGGTGTGGGTTCTACAACTGTGGGTGTCTCTCGAACCTCTTCGAGTTCTATCATCTCGCCTTTTCTATCCAATAGAAATTCCTTTTCCAAAAAGGTTGCGTTCCTAGAAACAAACACCTTTGCTTCTTGGGGATGATAGAAGTAATATCCAATTGAATTCCTTGGATATCCCACAAAGTAGCATAAAATGGATCGACTATCCAATTTATCTCCCACTGTCTGCTTCACATAAGCAGGACACCCCCATATTCTAAGATAAGAATACTTGGGAGGCTTACCCATCCATATCTCATATGGAGTCTTGTCAACTGCCTTTGTATGGACATTGTTCAACAACATTGCCGCTGTTTCAAGCGCATATCCCCAAAAGGATGGCGGCAACTCCGTGAACCCCATCATAGACCGAACCATGTCCATCAAAGTCCGGTTACGACGCTCCGAAACACCATTTAACTGTGGTGTAGCGGGCGGAGTCCACTGCGAGAGAATCCCATTCTCTCTAAGATACTCTTGGAACTCGGCACTCAAGTACTCACCACCTCGATCCGATCGAAGTGTCTTGATGCTTCGTCCCAATTGCTTCTCTACTTCACTTCTGAATTCTTTGAACCTTTCAAAGGCTTCAGACTTGTATTTCATCAAATACACATACCCATACCTCGAATGGTCATCGGTAAAGGTGATGAAGTAGGCATGTCCATGCTTAGTGGTGATGCTAAGCGGACCGCACACATCGGTATGGATCAAATCCAATAACCCTTTGGCTCGCTCCGCATGGCCCTTAAAGGGAATTTTGGTCATCTTTCCTTTTAGACAGGATTCACAAGTCGTGAGAGCATTAATATCGGACATATCAAACATGCCAACTCCCACTAACTTGTTCATCCTTCTTAGGGATATATGACCTAATCGAGCATGCCATAATTGTGCCGAATTAAGAGTATCTTGTTTGCGCTTATTTGTTGTTGTTATCGTTTGGACATTGTTAAGTGGAATATCTTTTAATTTTAAGGTGTAGAGATTGTTTTCAAGTTCACCGGTACCAACTAAACATTCATTCTTGTAAATATTGCAAACACCTTTGCCAAATAAACAAGAATATCCATCAATATCAAGCATAGGAATGGAAATAATGTTTTTAATCAAGTCTGGTACGAACAAAACATCTCTTAATACAAACTTAAAATCATTGTTCAAAATTAAACAAATATCTCTTACGGCTTTGGCAGCAACTCTTGCTCCATTGCCCATCCTTAAGAAGGTCTCACCCTCTCGGAGCCTCCTACTTCTTCCCATCGCCTGCAAGTCATTACAGAGATGTGAGTCACAGCCGGTATCCAATACCCAAGAAGTAGAGTTAATCGAGATATTTACTTCAATAAAGAACATACCTTTGCCAGAACCCTTCTGCGCAAGATATTCCCTGCAGTTACGCCTCCAATGTCCAGGCTTCTTGCAGTGGTGACAGATGTCAACAGTCTTTTCAGCCTTCACTGGCGCGGCTGCCACAACGGGACTCGGACTCTGCCTCTTCAAGGGCACGCTCTTCTTGGTACGCTGGAAAGAACGCTTCTTTCCCTTCCCAGGTGGACCGGTCTTCGTGCCAGATGAAGAGCCCACATAAAGAACCTGCTTCTCCACGCTATCATCATCTCTCATCTAGCTCGTGACCCCGATCCTGCCCCACCTGTTGCCATGCACACATACAGACACGACAACAGCCGGATAACTCCGGTGAGAACATATCCCAGTATAAAACATGGATGCATGCAATGTAATAAATCATGTACAAATGCATAACATAAATCAAGTAACATGAATATAAATCTAAACATGTAGTAGAATACAAATCTGTATTCAACATTCAAATCTTGACTCGACTCTTTTCTAATCTAGGGATCCCGATGTGAATAAGACGGTCTGTTACCTACCCAACCACTCGGGGCAACGGTACGTCTTATTCCTAGACTTCGGTCAACTCTGTATCGAGGGTCTACACATATAGCAAATCTGCTCTTATGCGACGATACACCGAAACGTCTAGTTTTGGCAAATCTGCCAATATCTCCTATCTCAAGACTCGAATATAAATCAATAAATGAAACATTACATAATCAATGTAATAACAATCTAGTATGTGATTTAGGGAAACTCGTATCAAATCTGAATCGAGTTGTGCAATCCCAAGACCACATGAATTATACCTTTCTTGCCGAATCGTCGGTGTCGTCGTCGAAGTCTCGAGTTCACAATAGCCAATACAAATCTGAAATGGCATAGTCAAGGTGCACTCTATCAATATACATCTCAAACAACTCAATAAACATAGCTGAAATCGGTTTCAATACAATTTGACGGCGTAACGGTGTAATTCTCGGTACCGGTCAACTCAATCTCAACAAAACAATATATACAATAGCCACAACTCATAATCTTCATAATATACTCATCAAAACACAATATAACATGCTCAATTCTTCCAATCAATATCGATATACATGCTGGAAATTCGCAAGGCTCATATACGGTGTCCGAAAATCGATCTGATAACAAATATACGATGCTCGGTGTACCAAGAACACATATTTCTAACAAACTCATAATTTCCCCAATACATAGATTTCGAACCATGCTGAAACTAATCGAAACTTACATCCTTAGCTAGCCCTCGTTGCAAGGATCATGAATCTACACTCGGAATTAAAATCAAAACACAAGATCATTTAAAATCTCGACCTCAAGATCAAAGGACATGAAGTTTTCCTCCCAAGGTGCTCTCGGTTCTGCTGATGGGAAATGAAAGAATGAAGTGTCAATGCAAGGTATTTATATAGCATGCCATGTGTCAACACGAAATTCAAAAGTGGCAATCTCGCATGCAGACCGCGGGTGCGGTAACTCAGGAGCGCGGTTGCGCTGTGTTCACGGCGACATTTTATTTCCTGAAATTCAATGACCGCGGGTGCGGTCCTTACATGACCGCGGGTGCGGTCTCACACCGCGGGTGCGGTCTTGCTAACACCGCAGGTGCGGTGTCTGTTCGCACAAATTCACCAATTTCTGTCACCTACACCGCGGGTGCGGTAGTCTTAGCACCGCGGGGGCGGTGTGGCTTCGGCCATGCTTCAAAAATTCCACTCTAAATATCATGCATTCTCATGGTTTCAAGTCTCACATCGATGACAACGGATAATTCTCGAGCCTTACATTTCTCCCCCTCTTAGACAAGAGTTCGTCCTCGAACTCATACACAATAAATCATGCAAGTATATACAAACGCCGTAAAATCAAACTAACGAAATACTTACATCAACTGAATAGCTCGAGATGCCTCTGTCTCATTTCAGACTCTGTCTCCCACGTTGCTTCTTTGATGCCATGGCGACTCCACTGAACCTTCACAAGCGGAATGGTCTTGGTTCTGAGCCGTTTTTCTTTCCGATCAAGAATCTGTATCGGTCGCTCAACATAGCTCAAAGTCTGATCTAACTCGGCTTCGTCAGGTTGAATGATATGAGAATCATCCGGCATATATTTGCGCAACATCGATACATGAAATACGTCATGTATCCCAGATAATGAAGGAGGAAGAGCAAGTCTGTAAGCTCGATCGCCAATCTTCTCAAGGATCTCGTACGGACCGACGTATCTAGGAGACAACTTTCCTCGCTTGCCAAATCTGACAACGCCTCTGAAAGGTGAAATCTTCAGAAATACTCTGTCTCCCTGCTCGAATACTAATGGTCTGCGTCTGATATTGGCGTATTTCGCTTGTCTATCTTGTGCCGTCTTCATTCTCTTCTGAATGATTTTCACTTTTTCGGTCATCTCACGAATCATATCAGGCCCCAACTCTGGTACCTCAGAAATATTATCCCAGTACAACGGAGATCTGCACTTCTTTCCGTATAAAGCTTCGAACGGTGCCATCTCTATGCTCGTCTGATAGCTGTTGTTGTATGAAAACTCACACAACGGCAATGAATCTTGCCAATTAGTACCAAAGTCTAGTACTACAGCTCTCAACATGTCCTCTAAAGTCTGAATAGTCCGCTCTGACTGTCCATCTGTCTGAGGATGATAAGCAGTGCTCAGGTGTAAAGTCGTACCTAAAGCCTGCTGCAAGCTGTGCCAGAAATGAGAAGTGAATCGTGGATCACGATCTGATACGATCGACTTCGGCACACCGTGCAATCTGATGACCTCTCTGACATATAACTCTGCCATCTGATCGTGTCGATAGGTCATCCTGTACGGAATGAAACACGCAGATTTGGTCAATCTGTCAATGATGACCCAAATCGAATCACAGCCCCTCGAAGATCGAGGTAACTTCGTAACGAAGTCCATGGAAATGTGGTCCCATTTCCATTCAGGAACAGACAAACTCTGAAGTAAACCTCCGGGCTTCTTCCGCTCTGCCTTCACCTGTTGGCAATTCAGACATCTAGACACAAATTCTGCAATATCTGTCTTCATCTGCTTCCACCAGAATTGCGTCTTCAAGTCATTGTACATCTTTCTGCCTCCAGGATGAATGCTGAACCGACTACAATGTGCCTCTGACATGATCTGTCGTCTCAAATCAGAAACATCTGGCACTACTAGACGGTTATTCACATACAGAATAGAATCTCTAACCTGATATTCTGAGATATGTCCAGCTCTGACCATATCAATCGATCTCTGCACACTCGGATCGGTTCTCTGCGCTTCTCTGATCCTCAAAATCAGATCTGGCTCAATCTGAATCGCAGCAAGTCGCAACGGTCTACTATCTGTATCAAATGTCAATCCGGACAAGCAACAATCTTCTACTAAATTCGATACACCTACAGTCGATAAGGAAAGAGCACATACCTTTCGACTCAAGGCGTCTGCCGCTGCATTTGACTTTCCTGGATGGTACTTGATCTCGCAATCAAAATATTTCAGCAGATCAAGCCATCGTCGCTGCCTCATGTTCAACTCTGACTGAGAAAAGAGATACTTCAGGCTCTTATGATCGGAATAAATCTCAAATTTCTCGCCATACAGATAATGACGCCAGATCTTCAATGCAAATACGATAGCCGCCAATTCCAGATCATGAATGGGGTATCGAACCTCATGTGGCTTCAATTGTCTCGAGGCGTATGCGATCACATGGCCTCGCTGCATAAGCACACATCCTAGTCCTCTGTGAGATGCGTCACAATATACCACGAACTCACCTGTACCTGAAGGAATCGTCAAGACAGGCGCACTAGTCAGCCTCTTCTTCAACTCTACAAAACTGGCTTCACAATCTTCGGACCACACAAATGGCATATTCTTCTGTGTCAACTGGGTGATAGGCTTCGCTATACTAGAGAAATCTCGGATAAAACGACGATAATACCCGGCTAGACCCATGAAACTGCGTATCTCAGGCACAGAAGTCGGTCTCGGCCAACTGATCACAGCCTCAACTTTACTCGGATCTACCGCAATACCATCTCCCGATATAATGTGCCCCAAGAAGACAACCTGTCTCAGCCAGAATTCACACTTGGACAATTTGGCATACAACTGCTCCTTTCTTAAAGTCTTCAATACGATCCTCAGATGATCTGCATGCTCAGTCAAACTCTTCGAATACACCAAAATGTCGTCAATAAACACAATCACAAAATCATCTAAATATCTCTGAAAAATGCGGTTCATCAAACTCATAAACACCGCAGGTGCATTCGTCAAACCGAAAGGCATAACAATAAACTCGTAATGTCCGTACCTGGTTCGGAATGCAGTCTTCGGTATATCAACATCTCTAACTCGGAGCTGATGATACCCTGATCTCAAATCGATCTTCGAATATACCGAAGATCCCTGTAACTGGTCAAATAAGTCGTCGATGCGCGGCAAAGGATACTTGTTCTTCACTGTTGCCTTATTCAACTGTCTGTAATCAATACACAATCGCATCGAGCCATCTTTCTTTCTAACAAAAAGCACCGGAGCACCCCAAGGAGATACACTGGGTCTGATATATCCCTTGGACAGAAGATCTTCTAACTGTGCTTTCAACTCTTTCAGCTCTATCGGTGCCATCCTATACGGAGCTCTCGAAATAGGAACAGAACCGGGCATAAGGTCTATGCTGAAATCAACCTCTCGAACCGGAGGCAACCCTGGAATCTCATCTGGGAACAAATCTGCAAACTCGCAAACCACTGGCAGATCTGCCAATGCTGGGCTCGACTTCAGTAGATCTACTGAATATACGAGAAAGCCCTCTGCTCCTCTCTGAAGCAATCTACTCATAGTCAGAGCAGATACTAAGGGAATCCGAGATCTGGAACCCTTGCCGTAGAATTTCCACTCGTCTGTCATTTCGGGTCTGAATCTGACAATCTTGTGGAAACAATCTACCGTGGCCCTGTACTTGGTCAACATGTCTATACCAACTATACAATCAAAATCAGCTAAACCAAGTACTACACAATCAAGATCGATCTCATGCCCCTCAAACTGAAGCATACAGTGTCTAACAGTAGTCACAGATATCAAACCACTTCCCAACGGAGAAGCTATAGACACTACTGTAGACATCGACTCAACAGGCAATGCATGTCTCAATGCAAAATGTTCAGATATGAATGTATGAGATGCACCTGTGTCAATCAACACATATGCAGGATAACCGCAAAGAAAACAGTTACCTGCAATGACGTCATCTGGCGCCTCCTGCGCCTGCTCCTCTGTCAGGGCAAAAACACGTGCCTGCTGTCTGGGAGGCTGACTCACAGTCTGACTACCTCCTGGTCTCTGCTGGGTCTGTGTAGAGGGTGGCTGAAAGGAGTGTACAGAAGATGCCTGTCTCTCCATCTGTGGCACTGCAGCAGACGATCCTGCACTCTGGAATCGCTGAGAACTCCTCTGTGGGCACACTCTGGCGAAATGCCCCTGCTGTCTGCAGATGTTGCAGCGTCCCAGAACTCCTTGACACTGCTCCGTGGCATGTCGCCCTCCGCACGAACCACAGTATACGCCACTGGAATCTGAACCCTGACCTCTCTGTCGAGATCCACTCGAACTCGATGAACTGCTCCCAGATTTCTTAAACTGTTTGCCCTTAGCCTTCAGAAACTCCTTCTTGCCACTACCACTAGCTCCACTGTCAAAACGAGGAGGAGGTGGTGGAAACTGTACGGTCGTGGACTGTGGCGGTCTCTGCCCCTGCACACCGTAGGAAGCTCCTCGCTGCCTGATCAAGCCAGCCTCTGCTCCCTTCGCTCGGTTCAGTGCCTCTGAAAAAGTGTTAGGCCGTCCCGTGTTCACCAAAGTAAAGACATCCGGATTCAATCCGTTGATGAACTGATCGGCCACTGCCTCGTCGTTCCCGGCCACATGCGGTGCAAATCGTAGCAAAGCAGAAAATTTAGCAACATACTCCTCAATGTTCCACTGTCCTTGCCTCAGATTCGCAAATTCAGCCCCTTTATCTTTCCGGTAGGAGACAGGAAAAAAACGCTGATAGAACTCATCCTTGAAGACTTTCCACGTGATATCAATGCCTCGGTGCTCCAAGGCTCTCTTCGTAGTCAACCACCAACTCTTGGCCACCTCTTGCATCTGATGCCCTATCAACTTCACACGTCGCTCATCAGTATATGCCAAAGACTCAAACAACATCTCGATATCATCAAGCCAGCTCTCGCACTCTACTGCACTCTCTGTGCCCTTCAGGGTAGGCGGATGGAAAGACTGAAATCTCTTCAATAAGGTCTCCATCGGCGTAGCGGTAACATCCATCTGTGCACCTGATGTGCTACCCTGCTCTGGCTGTGGTACTCGTCTAGGCGGCATAAATCTGATTATCAAACTGATTAGTACACAATCAATATCATCTGTCTCAGCCCTCCTCTGATCATATACCTCTGATCGAGAATCGGTTCTGATTCAGGCTTGAAATGCTGTAAATCAATTCAGATATACAACAACATATATAATAGGGAAAGCAATAAACCATGCTAGCATCTCAAAAGCAAGGAAGATGACTCGATCTACCCCGCTCATTCTATTCTATCTCAGTCTACAGAACCTACTGCTCTGATACCACCTGTTGTGGGGACCCGGGCTCTAACTCTATTCTTTTGGGATTTAATTGGATCTTTGTTCGAAAATGTGGGTCAAAATTTTGCTTTTAACTTTAATTCAAATGTATTAACGAAAGCATCACATGTCTCAATAGAAATTAAACAACGTAATGTACATACAAGTCTGTTCGTACAAACATACACTAGTGTTCAAATGACAACTAAAAACATAAGTAGTACAAGTTTCATAAGAAAACACTAGTAATCTGCAATGCCCGAGATCTCCACGCTATCATCATCTCTCATCTAGCTCGTGACCCTGATCCTGCCCCACCTGTTGCCATGCACACATACAGACACGACAACAGCCGGATAACTCCGGTGAGAACATATCCCAGTATAAAACATGGATGCATGCAATGTAATAAATCATGTACAAATGCATAACATAAATCAAGTAACATGAATATAAATCTAAACATGTAGTAGAATACAAATCTGTATTCAACATTCAAATCTTGACTCGACTCTTTTCTAATCTAGGGATCCCGGTGTGAATAAGACGGTCTGTTACCTACCCAACCACTCGGGGCAACGGTACGTCTTATTCCTAGACTTCGGTCAACTCTGTATCGAGGGTCTACACATATAGCAAATCTGCTCTTATGCGACGATACACCGAAACGTCTAGTTTTGGCAAATCTGCCAATATCTCCTATCTCAAGACTCGAATATAAATCAATAAATGAAACATTACATAATCAATGTAATAACAATCTAGTATGTGATTTAGGGAAACTCGTATCAAATCTGAATCGAGTTGTGCAATCCCAAGACCACATGAATTATACCTTTCTTGCCGAATCGTCGGTGTCGTCGTCGAAGTCTCGAGTTCACAATAGCCAATACAAATCTGAAATGGCATAGTCAAGGTGCACTCTATCAATATACATCTCAAACAACTCAATAAACATAGCTGAAATCGGTTTCAATACAATTTGACGGCGTAACGGTGTAATTCTCGGTACCGGTCAACTCAATCTCAACAAAACAATATATACAATAGCCACAACTCATAATCTTCATAATATACTCATCAAAACACAATATAACATGCTCAATTCTTCCAATCAATATCGATATACATGCTGGAAATTCGCAAGGCTCATATACGGTGTCCGAAAATCGATCTGATAACAAATATACGATGCTCGGTGTACCAAGAACACATATTTCTAACAAACTCATAATTTCCCCAATACATAGATTTTGAACCATGCTGAAACTAATCGAAACTTACATCCTTAGCTAGCCCTCGTTGCAAGGATCATGAATCTACACTCGGAATTAAAATCAAAACACAAGATCATTTAAAATCTCGACCTCAAGATCAAAGGACATGAAGTTTTCCTCCCAAGGTGCTCTTGGTTCTGCTGATGGGAAATGAAAGAATGAAGTGTCAATGCAAGGTATTTATATAGCATGCCATGTGTCAACACGAAATTCAAAAGTGGCAATCTCGCATGCAGACCGCGGGTGCGGTAACTCAGGAGCGCGGTTGCGCTGTGTTCACGGCGACATTTTATTTCCTGAAATTCAATGACCGCGGGTGCGGTCCTTACATGACCGCGGGTGCGGTCTCACACTGCGGGTGCGGTCTTGCTAACACCGCAGGTGCGGTGTCTGTTCGCACAAATTCACCAATTTCTTTCACCTACACCGCGGGTGCGGTAGTCTTAGCACCGCGGGGGCGGTGTGGCTTCGGCCATGCTTCAAAAATTCCACTCTAAATATCATGCATTCTCATGGTTTCAAGTCTCACATCGATGACAACGGATAATTCTCGAGCCTTACAACTAATCATGTGACATATCGTTATTCATTTAGAAACTTTAAGCATATAAGGCATAAATAATCATAAAACTCGTAAACATGTGGTGTAAGCATATCATTCACATAATCATGCAGGTAACAACATACTGAATCATGTAAAGCATGTAAAAACTTAAAAACTTGAGGCTTGACGACTGATATTTCTGGCGCTGATGGTGGCACAACCCTTTACAGGACCTTTGCTCTGATACCAACTGAAACGTCCCATGTTCTTGTGTTTAAAATGTACTAGGAAAATTTTTTATTTAAAATTTCGGTCCACATTAAAATATTTTGATAAAATATTTTGCCCATGATCTAGGGCATTCCGCTAGCTAGCATTTTAAAATCAATTGCAATCGTCGTAGAATAAAATCATCGCATGAGTTACCAAACCTAAAAGCAATAATTGTGAAACATATTCTCCTCTCCAAAACCACTCTAAGGCATAAATAAATGGTTTTAAAAATCTTTTAACGTAAAATTATAATCCATAATCATGAGTGCGGAAAATAGTAGAAGCGCTGGTCCTCGGGTTGTGTGCATCTTCAGCCCAGTCATCTCATGCGTCAAGTCCTCCCTCATCCTCACCTGCATCCATCACACCTAGTGAGTCTAAAGACTCAACACACCTAATCTTTGTAACGAGTAATATATATAAAACCACATGCAACAGCGAAAATACTTTTACGTAAAATAACATTTTCGTGAATATATTTTCTTTTGAAACCAAGCATGCACCATGTATTTTAAATGTCAATTTTCATCATAAAATTTCATGGACATTTAAAAATAAATCATGAACATTTCATAATCATTTAAAAATGAACATAATATCATAAAAACAGCATTTAGGGCACTGCCATGACCTTTACAAATTTCTAGGTGAAAAAAAGACCGTTATACCCCTGGATGTGACATTTTACGTCTTTGAATTTTTTCTTGATTTCTTGACTCTAACATGTCCCAAATAATTATTTAAGCTTACATGAATTTTTTCGTAATTTTATTAAGCTTAAAAATTAGACTTTTTCATTTATTTTTAAATAATTGTTTTGACGGTGTTCTAATCCCGAAAAATGCCAAACTTTAATATAAAATTCCTAAATTCAAAATTTAGTCTTTTTATATTATTTTAGCTTTTATGAATCACGACTCAACCCCCGTGAACCATTTTTTCCAATTTTTCTTTATTTTAAAACTCGTTTTGACACTTAAACTTCGACCCCGAGCCATCTTTTAATTTTATCGAGTTACCTCCGAACCAAATCGAGCCAGAAGGTGCCCAAGATGTTAAATTAGCCTACTGGACACTATGTTTGACAAGGCAACACCCAAAAACCCAACAACGAGCTGCCCAAGTCTCCCACCCATGAACTGGCCGAGAGTTCAAAGTGCATGAGATCTGTGTGTGGGATCGTGTGACTCCATCCAACGCTATACTAACCGAACCCAACCCATGGACACTTGCTTAGGACCCTAGTGGACCTTCCTAGCCCAGCCCGTGCCCCATGCAACGAGCCACCATCTCCTGAGAGTGGCGCGAACCCTGCACAAATCTGTGCAGGGTTCTCGGGTGGAGTTCCTAGCTGCGCTAGGACTCTTCCCGAGCCCTTGGTTCGAGTCCTAGCATGGCTAGGACTCTCCCCCAACTCCTGACAACCCTTGGCTACGTCCTGGCCCAAGCCAAGTCCGAGCCCCCCCCCCCCCCCCCCCACAGAAACGTGAAACCCGGTCGCCTAACCCAACGACGGTAGCCTTCGGACTTTGATTCTTAGTTTCCTGGTTTCTGCCGTGGGTGTGCTCGTGAGTGTGGCCTATATTTCCCTTGAAATCTTTACCTAGACATCATATAACATCATGGCAGCCCCTAAACACAAACAAGACATGAATTGGTACATAAAAATCCTTAGTTCATAGCATGTATGTGTAAAAAACGAAAATTCTGAAACAAAACTTCAAGTTCTTCGTGCACACGTAATTTAAATCGATACTATGATGTAAAGGATGAGCAAAGGAAGATATAGGCGTGCCTTTGCGTCGTAAACGCACGAAATACCGACGGCGACGAAGAACGGAGAGGACCGGGGCTGGAAACTCTTAAAACCTTGAAGGAAAAAGCTATTTTCCTCACGGTCGAGAGTTGCTGAAAGCGCCGAGGGGAGCTTTTGGTTTTCTGAAAATTCTTTTGGCGGCGTGAAAGTGTGTGTGCGTGAATTCTGAGTGCTTAGTTTAGGTTTTAATTTGTTTTATATGCTAACAAATTTTATTAATTAGGCTTAAGGCCTAATAAATTTTAATTAAGCCCACTAGTGCAAGTTAGGCTTGAATAAAATTTTAAAAATGGTTTTCATAAAAATAATTAGCGAATTAAATAGCCGGACTGCGTAAAAGATCGTATTTTAGTTGAAAATCCAACACTGATAAAATTTAGTCCCGGCATATTAAATCACGTCAAAGTTTCCTTGTTTTCAAAAATATGAGAAAATCATCACCCTTAAATTAAATAATTAAAACTAATTATTTAATTAAAACATTTTTCCACGTTTATCAGCCTCCGATCTCCGTTCCTCGATCGTCACTTGTATAACCTTAAAAAAATGCAATTTCATGCAGAATGGCAATAAAATCACAATAAGCATGTATATCACATAATTAATTAGCCATTAAATTAAATTACTCATTTTTCATATTTTCTAGATTTGCATGCAGTTGGATTACGTCGACTTAATTTTGGACCTTACAATAATACATAATGAAAGAAGAGACATTCCAAGCAAAATTCAAAAGGATCACCCATCGTCACAAATCATTGGTGAAATACATGAGGAGGTGCAAACTAGGAAAAAGGAGAAGGTTGACTACCGGAAAATGATCGGATTATTGTGTATGAACTCCACATTCGCCCAGGTAAGCCACTCATGCTTTGTGTCTACAATTGAACCTAAAAATGTGAATGAGGCCCTAAGGATGAATTTTGGATTAATGCCATGCATGAAGAACTAGAACAATTTGTTCGCAATGATGTGTGGGACTTAGTTCCCAGACCTTAGAATGTAAATGTTATTGGATCAAAATGGATATTCAAAAATAAAATAGATGAATCCGGTAACATCATTCGAAATAAGGCACGATTGGTAGCTCAAGGGTATACACAGGTTGAGGGGGTGGATTTCGATGAAACCTTCGCACCTGTGGCACGAATGGAGTCTGTCCGATTGTTACTTGCTATTGCATGTCATATGCGTATTAAATTGTATCAAGTGGATGTGAAAAGTTCGTTCTTGAATGGAATTTTACATGAAGAAGCGTACTTCTGTCAACCTAAGGGATTTGAAGATCCTCACCACATGAACCATGTTTACAAACTGAAAAAAAGGCACTATATGGACTAAAACAGGCTCCACGGGCTTGGTACGACAGGTTAGCTGACTATCTGATAGACTTGGGGTTCAAACGAGGTGAGGTTGACAAAACCATTTTCATTCAACAACAAAATAATGATATTTTGATTTGTCAAGTATATGTTTATGACATTGTCTTCGGTGCTTCATCCCAAATACTTGTGAGTAAGTTTGTGGACTGCATGGCATCTCAATTTGAAATGAGCATGGTAGGAGAATTAAATTTCTTTCTTGGATTACAAGTTAAGCAATTGCATGATGATATATTTCTGTGTCAGTCCAAGTATGCAAAAAACCTGATAAAAAAATTCTCTACTGACAGCTTAAAACATAACCTATGGGGTCAAGTGACAAGTTATCTAAGGATGGTGTTGCTGAGGGTGTTGACAACACCATGTATCGTAGCATAATTGGGAGTCTTGTCTACTTAACAGCTACTAGGCCCGATATTATGTTCAGTGTGTGCTTATGTGCTAGGTACCAGGCTGATCCAAAAATTTCACACCTTAAAGCTGTAAAACGTATACTAAGGTACATTGCAGGTACACTAGAATTAGGGTTGTGGTACACTCATGACACAAACACAAACTTGGTAGGTTTTTCTGACTCTGATTGGGCGGGTGACTTAGGGTGCTTTTATTTGGGAAATAACCTTGTATCGTGGGCTAGCAAGAAACAAAACTGTGTCTCCTTGTCCACAACAGAATCTGAATATGTGGCTGCAGCAAACTGTTGCTCTCAACTCATGTGGATGAATCAAATGATCAATGATTATGGGTTTCATAGTGACATAATGATTGTGTACTTTGACAACTCTAGTGCCATAGACATTTCTAAGAATCTTGTTCAACACTCTCGAACTAAACACATAGATATAAGACATCATTTTATTAGAGACTTGGTTGAAAAAGATATATACGATTGGAGTTTGTCAGGACTGAAAACCAGCTGGCTGATATTTTCACGAAACCTTTGGATTTCGAGAGATTTTCAAATCTTCGAAAATCTCTCAGCATGTGTGTACTTTAAAAACATTTACTCCGTGTTGTCCATGGTGTTTTCAACACCAGAGACAACAACCATTTTTGCATGACTATTTTTAGGATGCCAGACATACTGCATACTCATAAACATCTTTTTTCTGGTAATGTTTGAACAAGTGAAGGCAATTTCTGAAAGGTACTATCTGAGTGTTCAAACTTCTAATCAAATGTTGAGATGAAAATTATGTTCATTCCAAGGCATTGAGTAGTTGAGGTTGTTCATGTAAATCGTGATCTTGCCAAATGTGAAAACGTGACTTGGAAAATGTGAGCATAAGGAGAAAAACAGAAAAGAGGATAAAAAAAAAATTTAGAAGAAAATGAAAAAGCTACCTAGAGGAGTCCATTGAAGACCGTTCTTCTAGTGTGGGAGCTACCACTTCTAAGAAAAAAAAATGATAATGGAAAAAGCTACCTAGAGGAGTCCTTTGAAGACCGTTCTTCTAGAGTGGGAGCTACCATTTCTGAAACAAAATATTTTGGAAGTATGAATGTAACTCAGTAGTGTTGCCAGAAGTGTTGCCAACACCTCGTTCAGACACTGCACAAAATTATACTCTGCCCGACATCTTCTAAGAAATCATCTTATTGTAGGCATATGTAAGTCATGCATATATATTTTTTTTCGTGAACCTCTCATATTCAGTGACATATCAGTACTGACTCATGACGATTGATAAAAACTTTAATTGACCTTGCTCTAAAAGAAGTGATGTCTCATGGATATGGGATGAACTCGAAGTGTTTCTGTTCAGGCTGGTCTTTAATGTTAATGCGCCTTGAATTGTCCTATACCGCTGGATATAAGGAGTTAAAGTGCAATTTAGGAAGACAAATTTCGAAAATGGTGATCGTTGAGTCGTAATTTTTTTTTTACCGTTACTATGCAACGTTCCGAAATTGAAATTATTTGTTACCATTGAAGTGAGGGTTTTTATACCGCAACTAATTGAATTCTAATCAATTTCATTTTTCACTCTTCAGACTTATCAAATTTGATCATTGCTCCATGTTTCTTCCTGTAACTGTGCAAACTGTTCTTCTCAATTTACTGCCTAACTCTCCCTCTGTGTAAAAACAAATGGCAGATTATCAATTCGATCCACAGGACATACGAAGTGAAATGGCAGCAAGTCAAGGTGTTTCTCCTCTGGCAACAACACCCCCAACAACACCACCGTCTGAGAATCCTACTGAAAACTCACTGCAGATGGTGGCTGTTGACCCCGAAGCTCTCCCGTTGGAAGAAATTCTCCCTGAAGTGCCTGGTAATCCATTGGATGCTGACAATTCAATAGATAAGGAGATTTATCGAAGGGTTTTTCCCACTCAACCTCCAGTATTTTGAAGACGATCAAAGCGACAAGCAGGTTACAGCCCTAACTTTGATGCGCCAAAGAAACCCCGAATGGCCACCTATTTTACACTTGATCCAGATTTTTCTTCCGGAGATGACTCAGGTGATGACAATTTCGAGTTGGTCCATCGGAAGCGGTCATCTCGTACCAATAAAACATCAGTCCCATCATCCTCATCCGTTCCTCCAACTGATAAGTCTTCTGAGCCCTCGCCGAGGTAATGTTGACAACACAGACTACAATCTTGCTCATTCCTTTTCAACAAGATTCTACTCTGAGGCGGCTGTTAGCAGATGGGCTCTGTATGCTCATCGTGAATTTATCGAAGAACGCAATAACGACTTTGAGGCATACGGAAGGTATAATGTCTCCACATTTTTGCAACAACGAAGGCTGAGTTCCACTGTTATTTCGGTCATGCCTTATGCTCGAAGACCAGTACTTGAATTCTACTGCAATTTGATCTCTGCTATTGGAGATGAATGTTCAGTCATGTACGGGAGAGTATTTGTTTGGGATAGTATCTACGATTTCTCTCCATCCTCGATAAATGAATTTTACAGAACCCCATCAGAAGCTGATTTTGCTGACCTTCCTCACATTGACACTATCACCTCTGTGCTCACTGGCGGAGTCATCTCTACATTTCCATACCTACCTTAACGACTTTCGGCAGCAAACCTTACTTCGTTTTACTCTGTGCTGCACAAAACAACAATTCGAAACTGGACCCCATCTACAAACTCCACTGTGGTCACACGGCCACAGGCCATTGTCTTGTTCTCTATAGGCACCGGGCGTCCTTTTAATTTTGGACTGTTGGTCTTCACCACTGTCATGCCGTTTGCTGAAGGCCAGATGAAGTCAGTGAAATTGCCCTTTCCCTCTCTTATATTTGGGCTACTTGAATCTCAAGGGTTTGTACCAGATGAAGATGATCAACTAACGGAAATCGGAGAAACTTTAAAAATTTCTCCTGCTTTCCTCCGAGGTAATCGGAAAGTGGACCTCCCCTGGTCGGTCAATGTGGAATCTTCTGGTGTTGCCCCTAGTGTTGCCCCTGGTGTTGGCAACACTCCTACCTCGTCCCACTCAAACTCAAATGATTATATCGCTTTGATGGTCCCCGACGTTCATGCACAAATTGCGTTTGGGCTTCAACAGATTCAACAAGCCAGGGATACCATTGTCTCCGCAACCTACCTAATCAGCCAATCCAATTCCACAATTACCTACTATGAAAATTTAATTGCGGACTATAGACTGCTCCTTGAGGTCGGTGTGCATTCTGGTCAAATAGGGGGAGATGCTGAGGCTGGTCCCTCGAATGCTAATCAGGAAGATGAACAAGTTGATTAGGCTCATGAGTTTCTCCTTCCCTATGTTGTTTTGTTTTTGATTTATGACTAGGTTTTTTTTTGTTTCTAATAAACTTGTTTGATGCTTACTTCTCTTTGTTATTGTCACTTCATAATTCATGGGAAGAAGCAAGTGACAACTCAGGGGGAGTTGGGATATTTTTGGCACGTTGTTAGTTTTGTCCAGAATTGCAAAAAGGGGGAGAATGAAAGGAATATTGTATTCAAATTTCATTTTAGATATTATTTTGATTTTGCACTTCTAGACAAAATTTAATATATTTGATTTTCCCGATATTTATTATATACTATCATTAGGAATGATTCAATATAGTTGGAAAATTATCTATAAGATATAGGTATGGTATCAAAATTGGAGTTTGATTCCTATTAAACTCTAGTTTCCTAGTTTATAGGTGTGAAGGATCCATGAAGATCTAGGTCAAAGAAGAGACTATATATACAAGGGTCCATTCCGAATAAAGAGTGTTGATCGACCGCCGCTAAAGTTTTCACGGGTGAAGATTTGCATACAAAGCATGGAGTTCGTCAGTCGAGTGATCGGGTTGCTGATTTGTGTTTTCATACACTCAAGAACAACACTGACGCATAGTGTTGATCGAAGAGTGAATTCATTTAATTTTAAGCAATACGGTTTTATTTACTGCATCTGGTTTTTAGGTGGTTTATTTTGATACATGTTGAATTCCTTGGAGTGTCTAGGGAATTGATTTTGTTTTTCTTTTCACTAGGATTTTTTTTTTGGTGTTAACGATTGATATAAGTGTTCTAGTGAATTTTTGCCATAAGGTGTTGCACAAGTATTCATACTTGTGCATAAGTGAAATTCAAGCATACATTTATTGATGTTACGTCCATATTAAATAACAAATTTCCGCTGTTGTGTTGTGTGACGTGGTTACAACACTGAGCACAACACGCAATTCTGACATACAAGTTTTTTAATATTTATTTCCTGACAATTAACGCGCAATAATTCTTTCATATTCCAACAAGAATGCATATGAATATTTAATCTTCAATTCCTCTATTATTACTATAATTAGTTTTACTACACTCGTGTGTCAATATTTATTATATGCTTATATAGTCATTTTTGAATAATATGTTATGAATGTGAGTAGAATGCTTTTTTTTTTAAATTTTGTTTTAAAATATTATGATAATGTGTAATTATTTTAATTACTTACTATTAATGGTAAGATTTAGAGAAAGAGTGAGACTCATGTGAGACCGTCTCACGGATCTTAATCTGTGAGACGGGTCAACCCTACCCAAATTCACAATAAAAAGTAATACTCTTAGCATAAAATATAATACTTTTTCATTGATGACCCAAATAAGAGATCCGTCTCACAAATACGACCCGTGAGACCGTCTCAGACAAGTTTTGCCTAAGAGAAAATTATATCAGCACCCTCTAAAAACAATTCGAAAGAACTAAAAACCCCATATGTAAATTATTTTAGGGGCGTCAATCCGGGTGAATTGGGTGGGTTAGGTCGGGTTGAGCACTATTAAAAAATTGTCAAACTCTAACCCCCGAAACCGAGCCAACCCGAAAACTGCCAACCCGAACCCAAACCCAAACCCGAATTTTAATGCCCGAGATTTTAATTACCGTAATCTGAGATTAATATGAAATGATTTATTGATTAATTGATGTGATTAAAGACGGAACGGATCAGACCGGGAAATACGAGAAAAGACAAGAATTATGTGCGAGGGAGGTGCCACTCGCGCACATGCGCGACGTGATGCGCGAGCTGTGCGCGAGTTGGGCAGAAGACCCCGCACATATGCGCGGAGTGATGGCGCACATATGCGCGAGCTGTAGTATGCTTTGTCTAGAGAACCTCGAGCATATGCGCCGAGGTAAGGCGCACATATGCGCGAGTTGCGGTGAAGCAACGTGCCGAGACATATTGTCTCGCGCATATGCACCGATGTAGGTCGCGCATATGCGCGGGACGTGCAGTAAGAAGAACGAGCCACTTGCCTTACATGTGTGTGTGTATATATATATATATATATTTATAACCGTACGATTCTTCAGAATATTGGAAAAGAAACGAGAAACTTTGTCAAAATCCTTACGCCTTTATATTTCGATCCGTCCGTCTGATTTTGAATCCTAGTACAATATCGAGTTCCTAGCAACGACAGGTACAACTGGACGTAAGTTTTGTTACGTTTAGACATGATTTGAAATTATGATATTCTCAGAATCGAATATGAATCATATATGGTGCTTCTGATACATTAGACAGCGTGTATTTGAAGTCAGATCGAAGAACAGACTGATTATGTAATTATTATGATTTTCGGAGTTGATTTGATTGATATTTGATATCAGATTTGTATTATCGTTGAAATATGAGTTGTATCGATATTGATTATGAGTTCTTGTATCATATCTATGATGTTGGAATTGACGGGGTTACGGAGACTGTACTGTTATGTCGTCGAAACATCTGTGGGTTGATATTGATCAGATTCAGTAGTGACTTCGATTATATCGTGATATCGTCGATATGGATTAGATTGTGTCTTGATTCGATATTGATCAGATTATGTTTTGATTTGTGTATTGATCAGAACAGGCTTTGAGTTAAGCGATATATTGACGCGGTCTATTTGATACTATTATTTCAGATTTAATATGGACAGACTTGACTTCGATACTTCGACTTCGTCAAACCGTGAAGATAAAGGTATAAATTAATGTTGAGTTGAGATTGCACAACTCGAGTGAGGTTTGACTCGAGTTTCCCTAAATCACATACTTTATTTTATTGCATTGTTATTTGCAATTGAATATGATTGATATCTCTGGTCTATGGATGTATAGATAATGTATGTCATGAGTCATAGGCGAATGTGCCTACTCGTAGACATTTGATCTTGTGGCAGAAGGGCCGGATAGTGAGGACTCGTCACTGGCCCATTGAACTTTGTCGCAGGATATGATATTGGCGATAGGGCCATAGTCCATGACGGTTAGGTCAGGACACCGGACGTTTGGCTATATCGGAGTGGATAGAACTGGAGTCTTTTCTATTACTGGTGTTCGATATGGAAAGAGCCAAAGTCCGTGAATAAGAACATACCACCACCCCGATCGGGAGTGTAGGTGGGTGTATGTTCTTATTCCGAACGAGATCCCTAGATTAGGACTGAGTCGAGTCCGAGTCTGAGAATCGCGGAGAGTGATTCATTGCTTGATATTGAATTATGTTCCTGATGATGCTACATGTTTAGAATATGATTTATTCTTGATATTGATTCATGTTTAGGATTATAATACATGTGATGAATATTTGATTCATGTTTCTGATTTTGATACATGTTAGGAATATCTGTTATATGCTTTTATATTGTTTTTATGATTGCATGTATACATGGTTTATACTGAGAATATAATTCTCACCGGAGTTATCCGACTGTTATCTTATTTGTATGTGTGCATGACAACAGGTGGGACAGGATAAGGGTCAAGAAGAAAATGAGGCTGGACTAGATACCGTGGAGATCCGGTGTGGGGACCCGGACGCTAATCAAGTTCTTAATCATCATTGGGACTAATTAATCAATTATAAAACAGGGTCTAATTTTTTTTTTAAATGCGGAACGTAGTGACGTACAACATATATACATCTCAGTATATAAAATACAATACAAGTCCTGTATTGCCTGCATTCAAACTAAACTAAGGTTTAACAACTCATGTCAAGTGTCTCAACCCTATTATACATCAAAATCAAAGTCCGGAATCTCCACTCTAATAACGATCTTTCTTCATCTCCTCAACCCTGAACATGTCCCACCTGTTGTCATGTACACATACAGACAAGACAACAGCCGGATAATTCCTGTGAGAATATAATCCCAGTATAAATCAACGAAACATGCAATCATATAAACAAATATAAAGCATGTAATCAGGTAACAAAGATATGTATCAATATCTGAAACATAATCAATATCCAACTGTCGACAATGCTCGTGACTCTACGACTCAGACTAGACTCAATCCTAGCCTAGGGATCCCGGTTTCCAGACATTGGCATTCTATATCGACCAACAGTAATAGAAAAGACTCAAGTTCTATCCACGTCGATATAGTATCGATCACCAGTAATAGAAGAAACTCCGTTTCTATCCACATCAGTATAGAATCGATCACCAGTAATAGAAGAAACTCCGATTCTATCCACATCGATATAACATCGATCAACAGTAATAGAAGAAGTTATAATTCTATCCACATCGATACAATACTGATCATCAGTAATAGAATGAGCTATAATTCTATCCACATCGATAGCCAATTATCCAGTAGCAGACTATGGCACTTCTGCCAATACAATATCTCATGACATCGTGCAATGTGCCCGTGGTTATCCCACCACTATCAGGCACTTCTGTCATAAGACTACTCGTCTAATACCTGATATCTATAATCAAGAAAACAAGTATATCAATCAAATCAATGCAATATCAATGCAATAAAGTAAAGTATGTGATTTAGGGAAACTCAAGTCTAACCGACTCAAGTCGATCTCCCAATACCACATTGACTTATACCTTCCTTTTCTTCGGGTTTTGAAGCTACGATCTCAAGTCCGAATCTTCTTCACCAATTCTGAACAAGCACAATTCGAACTTCTCATTATCAATATCAAACTCAACTCAAGACATGAAATTGATTAACTTCATTCTATATCAAATTCGGCGACATAACTACGCAATTTCGGTATCTCGCTAGCTCAAACAACAATCCACTAACATCAACAACTCATAATCCCAAACAATACCCATCCAAAACACAATAATTCAGCACCATGTAATTTCGGCCAACATGCTGGATTTTTCAACAATTGCATACGACATCCGATAATCAATCCGTTTACGGCGTTATGATCTCTAGCTACTCAAGAATACATATCTATAATCAAATCACAATTCCTCCAACATCTAGATTTCGAAACATGTTGGAATTCAATGAAACTTACATCCTCTAGTAGCTCTTGATGAGAGGAGCGCAGAACTATGCTCGGATCGAAAATCGGATGGCCGGATCTTGCAAAATCAATTTTCTATGATAAAAACAACAAAACTTGGAGATATCATCCATGGAGTTTCGAATTTCATGCTGAAAAATGTGACAAGGATGAAGGGTTACACGTTAATAAGCTTGGCAAGACAAGTGTCCAACCAAAATTTCCATATTTGCACTTTAGTCCCTCAATTTTCCACTATTTGCAATTTTTTCCCTCTATAATTATGAAAGTGACATCAACTTTAATTCAAGTATCTTTTCCACTTAACTACAAAAATGCCATCAATAATATTTTCTTTTCGGGGTCTCACAAAATGATAACATCTCGGGCCTTACAATTCTCCCCCTCTGAGACACGATTTCGTCCTCGAAATTTCAAGCACTCATATCACAGGCATTTCATTCGTATCATTAAGGAGTATATATACTTAAAGTCGAAGAAAATTTACATCAGTGAAATAATGCTGGGAATTCTTGTCTCATATCTGATTCAGTCTCCCACGTAGCTTCTTCAACACCATGACGAGTCCATTGTACTTTCACCAACGGAATCATCTTCGTTCTGAACTGTTTTTCTTTTCGATCAATAATCTGAACCGGTTTCTCAATATAACTCAGAGATTCATCAAGCTCAGCCTCGTCTGGCTGGATAATGTGAGAATCATCGGGGAGATATTTCCGCAACATAGATACATGAAAAACATCATGTATTCCAGATAATGAAGGCGGCAATGCTAGTCGATAGGCACGATCTCCTATCTTCTCGAGAATCTCATAAGGACCGACATATCGTGGAGACAACTTTCCTTTTTCCCAAATCGGACAACACCCCTGAAAGGAGAAATCTTCAGGAACACTCGGTCTCCTGCCTCAAATACCAACGGTCTACGTCGAAGGTTGGCATATTTGGCTTGTCTGTCCTGAGCTGCCTTCATTTTCTTCTGAATTAATTTTACTTTCTCAGTCATATCTCTGATCATATCAGGTCCAGTCTCTGGAACTTCAGAGATATCATCCCAATACAGAGGGGATCGGCATTTCTTTCCGTACAACGCTTCGAATGAAGCCATCTCAATACTCGTCTGATAGCTATTGTTGTACGAAAACTCGCAAAGAGACAATGCATCTTGCCAATTAGTGCTAAAATCCAGCACTACAGCTCTCAGCATATCTTCCAATGTCTGAATCGTCCGTTCTGACTGTCCGTCAGTTTGTGAATGATATGCGGTACTCAGATGTAACTTCGTACCGAGAGCTTGCTGCAAACTCTGCCAGAAGTGCAAAGTAAACCGAGGATCACAGTCTGAAACAATCGACTTTGGCACTCCGTGCAGTCTAATCACTTCCTTGACATAAATATCGGCCATCTAATCATATCGGTACGTCATCTTGTATGGAATAAAACATGCAGATTTGGTCAGTCGATCAATCACGACCCAAATCGCATTATAACCTCGGGAGGATCTCGGTAACTGCGTCACAAAATCCATGAAAATGTGATCCCATTTCCATTCAGGAATAGATAAACTCTGTAATAATCCTCCTGGTTTCTTTTTTTCAGCTTTCACCTGTTGGCAATTCAGACACTTGGCTACAAATTCAGTCACATCAGATTTCATTTGTTTCCACCAATACTGTGTCTTTAAATCATTATACATTTTCCTGCCACCAGGATGAATGCTAAAACGACTGTTGTGCGCTTCTATCAATATCCGCTGTTTCAACTCTGAAACATTTGGCACAACAATACGATTATTCACATACAAAATACCGTCACAAACTCGATATTCGGATCGATGTCCAGCTCTGACCATCGCAATCGAATTCTGTATATTCTGATCAACTTTCTGAGCTTCTTTAATTTTCAAAAGTAGCTCTGGTTCAGCTCGAATAGCACACAATCTCAGAGGCTGACGATTTGTCTCAAATACTAATCCAGACAAGCAACAATCTTCAATCAAATTTGATACACCAATCGTCGATAAAGATAAAGAACACATCTTTCGATTAAGTGCATCAGCTGCTGCATTGAATTTCCCTGGATAATATTTGATTTCACAATCGAAGTCTTTCAGTAAATCTAGCCATCTTCGCTGTCTCATATTCAATTCAGATTGTGAAAACAGATATTTCAAACTTTTATGATCAGAATATATTTCGAATTTCTCACAGTATAGATAATGTCGCCATATCTTCAAGGCAAAGACAATGGCTGCCAATTCAAGATCATGAATTGGGTAACGAGTTTCATGGGGTTTTAGCTGTCTCGAGGCATAAGCAATCACATGCCCCCGCTGTATCAAAACACAACCCAATCCTCGGTGAGATGCATCACAATAGACCACAAAATCACCAGTACCTGAAGGAATCGTCAACACAGGCGCACTGGTCAATCTCTTTTTCAATTCCAGAAAACTGGATTCACAGTCTTCTGACCAAACAAACGGAGCATTCTTCTGAGTCAACTGCGTAATCGGTTTGGCAATACTCGAAAAATCTTTAATGAATCGGCGATAATATCCTGCCAAACCCATAAAGCTGCGTATCTCTGGTACAGATGTCGGTCTTGGCCACGAAATCACTGCCTCAACCTTACTGGGAACAACTGATATCCCGTCTCCGGATATGATATGTCCCAGAAATACCACCTGTTTCAACCAGAACTCGCATTTCGACAACTTAGCATAAAATTTCTCAGCCCTCAAAATGCTCAACACAGTCCTCAGATGATTAGCATGCTCAATCATATTCTTTGAATATATCAGTATATCATCAATGAATATGATAACAAAATCATCCAAATATTTCTGAAAGACGCGGTTCATCAATCCCATAAATACCGCCGGTGCATTAGTCAAACCGAAAGGCATGACAATAAATTCATAATGTCCATACCTGGTTCTAAATGCAGTCTTTGAGATATCAGACTCCCTGACTCTCAATTGATGGTATCCCGATCTCAAGTCAATCTTGGAATACACAGATGAACCTTGCAATTGATCAAACAAATCGTCAATACGAGGCAATGGATATTTATTCTTTACCGTTGCCTTGTTCAGTTGCCGGTAGTCGATACAAAGTCTCATCGACCCATCCTTCTTCCTCACAAACAGTACTGGAGCACCCCAAGGAGATGCACTCGGTCTGATATATACTTTAGCCAGTAGATCCTCCAACTGTTCTTTTAACTCTTTCAACTCGATTGGTGCCATCCGGTATGGAGCTCTCGAAATCGGAACTGTTCCTGGCATCAACTCGATGCTGAAGTCTATTTCTCGAATCGAAGGCAATCCAAGAATCTCATCTGGAAAGACATCAGCAAATTCGCACACCACTGGCAAGTCCGCCAATGATGGGCTCGATTTCAGTAAATCAACTGAATATACCAGGAATCCATCCGCTCCCTTCTGCAATAATCGAGTCATGTTCATTGCAGATATCAAAGGAATTCTGGCACGAGAACCCTTACCGTAAAATTTCCACTCTTCAGCCATCTCAGGTCTGAATCGAACAATCTTGTGGAAACAATCAACTGTAGCCCTGTACTTGGTTAACGTATCGATACCGATAATACAATCAAAATCAGATATTCCAAGCACAATACAGTCCAATTCAATCGTATGCCCATCGTACTGCAGTATACTAGATTTAACAGATTTTACTGACATCAAACCTGTCCCTAACGGCGAAGAGACAGACACTATTGCAGACAATGACTCAATAGGTAACGCATGACTCATTGCAAACCTCTCAAAAATAAAAGTATGCGATGCACCAGTGTCAATCAGTACATATGCAGGATAACCAGAAATAAAACAGTTACCTGCCACGACATCATCAGGTGCATCCTGTGCTTGCTCCTCAGTCAAAGCGAATAGTCGGGCCTGCTGTCGAGGAGGCTGGCTCGCTGTCTGGCTCCCTCCTGGCCTCAGCTGAGACTGGGGAGGCGGTGCTGGCTGAAAGGAATGAACGGCATAAGATCGTCTTCCTGTCTGAGCCGCTGATCCAGACGACTCAGCTGCCTGTGATCCCTGGGCACCTCTCTGTGGACACACTCGGGCAAAGTGTCCATGCTGCTTACAAATGCGGCAATTGCCGAACACCCCTCGGCACTGCTCAGTAGAATGCTTCCCTCCATAAGTGCTACAGTAGGGTCCTGTGTAACTCTGGCCCTGACCAGTCTGTCTAGAGCCACTCGAACTAGATGAGCTACTTCCAGCTTTCTTGAATTTTTTCCCCTTTGCTTTCAGGAAGTCTTTCTTCCCTCTACCACTGCCGCTCTCAAATCGGGGAGCTGGTAGAGGCAGCTGTGATCTTGGTGCTGAAGACACAAACGAAGCCTCTCTCTGTCTCATTAAACCGGCTTCGGCTCGCTTGACTCGGTTCAAGGCATCGGTGAAATTGTTTGGCCTTCCGGTATTCACCAAGGTAAAAATTTCAGGATTTAGACCATTTATGAACTGGTCTGCAACGGCCTCATCACTCCCAGCCACATGCGGGGCAAATCGGAGCAGAGTAGAGAACTTAGCCACATAATCCTCAATGTTTAACTGGCCTTGTTTCAAGTTTGTAAACTCGGCTCCCTTGTCCTTCCTATATGAAACTGGAAAGAACCGTAAATAAAATTCAGTCTTAAACACATTCCAGGTAATGGCCGTACCTCGTAATTCCTAAGCCCGTTTTGTCGTGTTCCACCAGTGTTCAGCAACGTCATGCAACTGGTGTCCGATCAGTTTCACCCTCTTTTCCTCAGTATACTCCAAAGATTCGAACAACGATTCAATATCGTCCAACCAACTCTCACATTCTACGGAATTCTCCGTTCCTTTCAAAGTCGGTGGATGGAATGACTTAAATCTTTTCAGCAATTTCTCCATTGCTGTAGGTGTCACATCCATAGGAGGATTTGAGGTACTCCCCTGTTCTGGCATTCTTCTCGGAGGCATATCTGATAACCAAAAGGGTTAGCAATTCCAACAATAATCCTGTTTCAAGCCTCCTCGGATCATCTTACAGCTGATCCATTCCAATAATATACAATACCATATCAATATCAGATAATTCAGGTAGCATATATTAAAACAGGAATCATGCTAGCAATCAAAAGCAGGAAAGAAAATCAATCTACCCCGCTCACTAGCTTCTATCTCAGTCTAAGAGATCTATGGCTCTGATACCACCTGTTGTGGGGACCCGGACGCTAATCAAGTTCTTAATCATCATTGGGACTAATTAATCAATTATAAAACAGGGTCTAATTTTTTTTAAAAATGCGGAACGTAGTGACGTACAACATATATACATCTCAGTATATAAAATACAATACAAGTCCTGTACTGCCTGCATTCAAACTAAACTAAGGTTTAACAACTCATGTCAAGTGTCTCAACCCTATTATACATCAAAATCAAAATCCGGAATCTCCACTCTAATCACGATCTTTCTTCATCTCCTCAACCCTGAACATGTCCCACCTGTTGTCATGTACACATACAGACAAGACAACAGCCGGATTGTGGGGACCCGGGCTCTAACTCTATTCTTTTGGGATTTAATTGGATCTTTGTTCGAAAATGTGGGTCAAAATTTTGCTTTTAAGTGTAATTCAAATGTATAGATAAAGCATAACATGTCGTTAACTGAAATAAACAACATAATGTACATACATATCTGTCTAGTACAACCATACACTAGTGTTCGAATCTCAAATACAAGTAGTTCAAATCTAAACAGAAACTACTGGTAATCTGCTACTACACCCGGCATCACCACGCTATCAACTCTCTCATCCTCGTCGTGACCCTGGTCCTGCCCCACCTGTTGCCATGCACACATACAGACACGACAACAGCCGGATAACTCCGGTGAGAACATATCCCAGTATAAAACATGGATGCATGCAATGTCATAAATCATGTACAAATGCATAGCATAAATAAGTAACATGAATGTAAATCTAAACATGTATAAGAATACAAATCTGTATTCAACATTTAAATCTTGACTCGACTCTTTTCTAATCTAGGGATCCCGGTGTGAATAAGACGGTCTGTCACCTACCCAACCACTCGGGGCAACGGTACGTCTTATTCCTAGACTTCGGTCAACTCTGTATCGAGGGTCTACACATATAGCAAATCTGCTCCTATGCGACGATACACCGAAACGTCTAGTTTTGGCAAATCTGCCAATATCTCCTATCTCAGGACTCGAGTATAAATCAATAAACAAAACATAACATAATCAATGTAATAACAATCTAGTATGTGATTTAGGGAAACTCGTATCAAATCTGAATCGAGTTGTGCAATCCCAAGACCACATGAATTATACCTTTCTTGTCGAATCGTCGGTCGAAGTCTCGAAGTCGGAATGTCACTCTGTCAAAACTAATCTGAAATGACAATATAACAATGCATTCTATCAAGATATAACTCATATCAAAATCTTGTACAAGTCAATACTCCATCTCGGTAACAATTGACGGCATAACGACGTATTTCTTCGATACCGATAATACAATCTCACTACAACAATATCATAATCAATCCCAACAACTCATGATCTCATCAACACCTCAATACATAGGCTGAATCTGTACAATCATAACATAACACATGCTGAAATTCGAAACAATAGCATACGGTATCTGAAAATCAATCCGGTAACGTTTCTATGATGCTCATAATATCAAGAACACATTTCTCAACTCAAAACATAATTTCCCCAACATATGAATTTCGAATCATGCGGGAATTATATAAAACTTACATCCTTTCGTAGCCAACGATGCAAGGATCACAAATCTTAACTCGGAATATAAATCGGATGGCTAAATCATTCAAACTCTCAAGTTAAAGATCAAAAGAATGAAACTTTCCTCCCAAGGTGCTCTCAGTTCTGCTGATGGGAAATGAAGGGATTTCTCGGTGCTATCATGTTCTGAAATGAAGAAGAATCGAACAATACATATATATATCTTGCATGTATTGTAACACATGTCTTATTCTTCAAAGGGCACGCATGACCGCGGGTGCGGTACACTAACAGCGCGGGTGCGCTATGCTCACGGCGAATTAATCTAAAATTTCAGCACTTAGACCGCGGGTGCGGTCCTTACATGACCGCGGGTGCGGTCTCACACCGCGGGTGCGGTCGAGTTAGCACCGCGGGTGCGGTGTCTGTTCGCAAAATTCCACTAATTTCTGTCACCTTCACCGCGGGGGCGGTAGTCTTAGCACCGCGGGTGCGGTGTGGCTTCGGCCCTGCTGCTCAAAATCTCATAATTGTGCATTCTAATCTATACAATTCCAACATCAATAGTATCGATAATTCTCGAGCCTTACATTTCTCCCCCTCTTAGACAGGAGTTCGTCCTCGAACTCGTAAACCAGTAATCACATCAATATACACAAAACAGTAAAGTCAAAGCGGGAAGAAAGACTCACATCATAAAAATAGCTCGGGATGCCTCTGTCTCATCTCAGACTCCGTCTCTCAAGTTGCTTCCTCGATGCCATGATGACTCCATTGAATCTTTACTAACGGAATAGTCTTCGTCCTGAGCTTCTTTTCTTTCCGATCAAGAATCTGTATCGGTCTTTCAACGTAGCTCAAGGTCTGATCTAGCTCGGCTTCGTCAGGTTGAATGACATGAGAATCATCCGGCATGTATCTGCGCAACATCGATACATGAAAAACGTCATGTATACCAGATAGTGAAGGAGGAAGAGCAAGTCTATAAGCTCGATCGCCAATCTTCTCAAGGATCTCGTACGGAACGACGTATCTAGGAGACAACTTTCCTCGCTTGCCAAATCTGACAACGCCTCTGAAAGGTGAAATCTTCAAAAATACTCTGTCTCCCTGTTCGAATACTAACGGTCTGCGTCTGATATTGGCGTATTTTGCTTGCCTATCCTGTGCCGTCTTCATTCTCTTCTGAATGATCTTCACTTTCTCGGTCATCTCACGAATCATATCAGGCCCTAACTCGGGTACCTCAGAAATATCATCCCAGTACAACGGAGATTTGCACTTCTTTCCGTATAAAGCTTCGAACGGTGCCATCTCTATGCTCGTCTGATAGCTGTTGTTGTATGAAAACTCACACAACGGCAATGAATCTTGCCAACTAGTACCAAAATCTAGTACTACAGCTCTCAGCATATCCTCCAAAATCTGGATAGTCCGCTCTGACTGTCCGTCCGTCTGGGGATGATAAGCAGTGCTCAGGTGTAAGGTCGTACCCAAAGCCTGCTGCAAACTGTGCCAGAAGTGAGAAGTGAATCGTGGATCACGATCTGATACGATCGACTTCGGCACACCATGCAATCTGACGACCTCTTTGACATACAACTCTGCCATCTGATCATGTCGATAGGTCATCCTGTACGGAATAAAGCACGCTGATTTGGTCAGTCTGTCTATCACAACCCAAATCGCGTCACAGCCCCGCGAAGATCGAGGTAACTTTGTCACGAAATCCATGGAAATGTGGTCTCATTTCCATTCAGGAACAGACAAACTCTGAAGTAAACCTCCGGGTTTCTTTCTTTCTGCCTTCACCTGCTGGCAGTTCAGGCACTTAGACACAAATTCTGCAATGTCTGTCTTCATTTGCTTCCACCAGAATTGTGTCTTCAAGTCATTGTACATCTTCCTGCCACCAGGATGAATGCTGAACCGACTACAATGGGCTTCTGACATGATCTGTCGTCTCAAATCTGAAACATCTGGTACCACTAGACGGTTATGCACATACAGAACAGAATCTCTGACCTGATATTCTGAGATATGACCAGCTCTGACCATATCAATCGATCTCTGCACACTCGGATCAGTTCTTTGTGCTTTTTTGATCCTCAAAATCAGATCTCGCTCAATCTGAATCGCAGCAAGTCGCAACGGTCTACTTTCTGTATCAAATGTCAATCCAGACAAGCAACAATCTTCTACTAAACTCGATACACCTATAGTCGACAAGGACAAAGAACATACATTTCGACTCAAGGCGTCTGCCGCTGCATTCGACTTTCCTGGATGGTACTTGATCTCGCAATCAAAATCTTTCAACAGATCAAGCCATCGTCGCTGTCTCATATTCAACTCTGACTGAGAAAAGAGATACTTCATGCTCTTATGATCGGAATAGATCTCAAATTTCTCGCCATACAGATAATGACGCCAGATCTTAAGTGCAAACACAATCGCCGCCAATTCAAGATCATGAATCGGATAACGAGTCTCGTGTGGCTTCAGTTGTCTAGAGGCGTATGCTATCACGTGCCCTCGCTGCATAAGAACACATCCTAACCCTCTTTGAGATGCGTCACAGTATACAACAAACTCACCTGTACCTGCAGGAATCGTCAAGACAGGCGCACTAGTCAGCCTCTTCTTCAGCTCTACAAAACTGGCTTCACAATCTTCGGACCACACAAATGGCATATTCTTCTGTGTCAACTGGGTGATAGGCTTCGCTATACTGGAGAAATCTCGGATAAAACGACGATAATACCCGGCTAGACCCATGAAACTGCGTATCTCAGGCACAGAAGTCGGTCTTGGCCAACTGATCACAGTCTCAACTTTACTCGGATCTACCGCAATACCATCTCCAGATATAATATGCCCCAAGAAGACAACCTGTCTCAGCCAGAATTCACACTTGGACAGTTTGGCATACAACCGCTCATTTCTCAAAGTCTTCAACACAATTCTCAGGTGATCTGCATGCTCAGTCAAACTCTTCGAATACACCAAAATATCATCGATAAACACAATTACAAACTCATCTAAATATCTCTGAAAAATGCGGTTCATCAAACTCATAAACACCGCAGGTGCATTCGTCAAACCGAAAGGCATAACAACAAACTCGTAATGTCCATACCTGGTTCGGAATGCAGTCTTCGGAATATCAACGTCTCTAACTCGGAGCTGATGATATCCTGACCTCAAATCAATCTTCGAATATACCGAAGATCCCTGTAACTGGTCAAATAAATCGTCGATGCGCGGCAACGGATATTTGTTCTTCACTGTTGCCTTGTTCAACTGTCTGTAATCAATACACAGTCGCATCGAACCATCTTTCTTTCTAACGAAAAGCACCGGAGCACCCCAAGGAGATACACTGGGTCTGATATATCCCTTGGACAGAAGATCCTCCAACTGTGCTTTCAACTCTTTCAGCTCTATCGGCGCCATCCTATACGGAGCTCTCGAAATAGGAACAGAACCGGGCATAAGATCTATGCTGAAATCAACCTCTCGAACTGGAGGTAACCCCGGAATCTCATCAGGAAAAACATCTGCAAACTCGCAAACCACTGGCAAATCTGCCAATGCTGGGCTCGACTTCAGTAAATCTACTGAATATACAAGAAAGCCCTCTGCTCCTCTCTGAAGCAATCTACTCATAGTCAGAGCAGATACTAAGGGAATCCGAGATCTGGAACCCTTGCCGTAGAATTTCCACTCGTCTGTCATCTCGGGTCTGAATCTGACAATCTTGTGGAAACAATCTACAGTGGCCCTGTACTTGGTCAACATGTCTATGCCCATTATACAGTCAAAATCAGCTAAACCAAGTACTACACAATCAAGATCAATCTCATGCCCCTCAAACTGAAGCATACAGTGTCTAACAGTAGTCACAGATATCAAACCACTTCCCAACGGAGAAGCTATAGACACTACTGTCGACAACGACTCAACAGGCAATGAATGTCTCAATGCAAAATGTTCAGATATAAATGTATGAGATGCCCCTGTGTCAATCAACACATATGCAGGATAACCGCAAAGAAAACAGCTACCTGCAATGACGTCATCTGGCGCCTCCTGCGCCTGCTCCTCTGTCAGGGCAAAAACACGTGCCTGCTGTCGAGGAGGCTGACTCACCGTCTGACTACCTCCTGGCCTCTGCTGTGTCTGTGTGGAGGGTGGCTGAAAGGAGTGTACAGAGGATGCCTGTCTCTCCATCTGTGGCGCTGGTGCTGATGATCCTGTGCTCTGGAATCGTTGTGCACATCTCTGGGGACAAACTCTGGCGAAATGTCCCTGTTGCCTACAGATGTTACAGCGTCCCAGAACTCCTTGACACTGCTCCGTCGCATGTCGCCCTCCGCATGAACCACAGTATGCGCCACTATAATCTGACCCCTGACCTCTCTGTCGAGATCCACCCGAACTCGATGAACTGCTCCCGGATTTCTTAAATTGTTTGCCCTTAGCCTTCAGAAATTCCTTCTTGCCACTACCACTAGCTCCACTGTCAAAACGAGGAGGAGGTGATGGAAACTGTACGGTCATGGACTGTGGTGGTCTCTGCCCCTGAACACCGTAGGAAGCCCGTCGCTGCCTGATCAAGCCAGCCTCTGCTCCCTTAGCTCTGTTCAGTGCCTCTGAAAAAGTGCTAGGCCGTCCCGTGTTCACCAAAGTGAAAACATCCGGATTCAGTCCGTTGATGAACTGATCGGCCACTGCCTCGTCATTCCCGGCCACATGAGGTGCAAATCGTAGCAATGCAGAAAATTTAGCAACATACTCCTCGATGTTCCACTGTCCCTGCTTCAGATTCGCAAATTCAGCTCCTTTATCTTTCCGGTAGGAGATCCTTGAAGACTTTCCACGTGATATCAATGCCTCGGCGCTCCAAGGCTCTCTTCGTCGTCAACCACCAGCTCTTGGCAACCTCCTGCATCTGATGCCCTATCAGCTTCACACGTCGCTCATCAGTATATGCCAACGACTCAAACAGCATCTCGATATTATCCAGCCAGCTCTCGCACTCTACTACACTCTCTGTGCCTTTCAGGGTAGGCGGATGGAAAGACTGGAATCTCTTCAATAAAGTCTCCATCGGTGTCGCGGTGACGTCCATCTGTGCACCTGATGTGCTACCCTGCTCTGGCTGTGGCACTCGTCTAGGCGGCATAAATCTGATTATCAAACTGATTAGCACATAATCAATATCATCTGTCTCAGCCCTCCTCTGATCATATAACTCTGATCGAGAATCGGTTCTGATTCAGGCTTGAAATGCTGTAAATCAATTCAGATAATACAACACAACATATAATAGGGAAAGCAATAAACCATGCTAGCATCTCAAAAGCAAGGAAGATGACTCGATCTACCCCGCTCATTCTATTCTATCTCAGTCTACAGAACCTACTGCTCTGATACCACCTGTTGTGGGGACCCGGGCTCTAACTCTATTCTTTTGGGATTTAATTGGATCTTTGTTCGAAAATGTGGGTCAAAATTTTGCTTTTAACTGTAATTCAAATGTATAGATAAAGCATAACATGTCGTTAAATGAAATAAACAACATAATGTACTTACATATCTGTCTAGTACAACCATACACTAGTGTTCGAATCTCAAATACAAGTAGTTCAAATCTAAACAGAAACTACTGGTAATCTGCTACTACACCCGGCATCACCACGCTATCAACTCTCTCATCCTCGTCGTGACCCTGGTCCTGCCCCACCTGTTGCCATGCACACATACAGACACGACAACAGCCGGATAACTCCGGTGAGAACATATCCCAGTATAAAACATGGATGCATGCAATGTCATAAATCATGTACAAATGCATAGCATAAATAAGTAACATGAATGTAAATCTAAACATGTATAAGAATACAAATCTGTATTCAACATTTAAATCTTGACTCGACTCTTTTCTAATCTAGGGATCCCGGTGTGAATAAGACGGTCTGTCACCTACCCAACCACTCGGGGCAACGGTACGTCTTATTCCTAGACTTCGGTCAACTCTGTATCGAGGGTCTACACATATAGCAAATCTGCTCCTATGCGACGATACACCGAAACGTCTAGTTTTGGCAAATCTGCCAATATCTCCTATCTCAGGACTCGAGTATAAATCAATAAACAAAACATTACATAATCAATGTAATAACAATCTAGTATGTGATTTAGGGAAACTCGTATCAAATCTGAATCGAGTTGTGCAATCCCAAGACCACATGAATTATACCTTTCTTGTCGAATCGTCGGTCGAAGTCTCGAAGTCGGAATGTCACTCTGTCAAAACTAATCTGAAATGACAATATAACAATGCATTCTATCAAGATATAACTCATATCAAAATCTTGTACAAGTCAATACTCCATCTCGGTAACAATTGACGGCATAACGACGTATTTCTTCGATACCGATAATACAATCTCACTACAACAATATCATAATCAATCCCAACAACTCATGATCTCATCAACACCTCAATACATAGGCTGAATCTGTACAATCATAACATAACACATGCTGAAATTCGAAACAATAGCATACGGTATCTGAAAATCAATCCGGTAACGTTTCTACGATGCTCATAATATCAAGAACACATTTCTCAACTCAAAACATAATTTCCCCAACATATGAATTTCGAATCATGCTGGAATTATATAAAACTTACATCCTTTCGTAGCCAACGATGCAAGGATCACAAATCTTAACTCGGAATATAAATCGGATGGCTAAATCATTCAAACTCTCAAGTTAAAGATCAAAAGAATGAAACTTTCCTCCCAAGGTGCTCTCGGTTCTGCTGATGGGAAATGAAGGGATTTCTCGGTGCTATCATGTTCTGAAATGAAGAAGAATCGAACAATACATATATATATCTTGCATGTATTGTAACACATGTCTTATTCTTCAAAGGGCACGCATGACCGCGGGTGCGGTACACTAACAGCGCGGGTGCGCTATGCTCACGGCGAATTAATCTAAAATTTCAGCACTTAGACCGCGGGTGCGGTCCTTACATGACCGCGGGTGCGGTCTCACACCGCGGGTGCGGTCGAGTTAGCACCGCGGGTGCGGTGTCTGTTCGCAAAATTCCACTAATTTCTGTCACTTTCACCGCGGGGGCGGTAGTCTTAGCACCGCGGGTGCGGTGTGGCTTCGGCTCTGCTGCTCAAAATCTCATAATTGTGCATTCTAATCTATACAATTCCAACATCAATAGTATCGATAATTCTCGAGCCTTACACGGATAATTCCAGTGAGAATATAATCCCAGTATAAATCAACGAAACATGCAATCATATAAACAAATATAAAGCATGTAATCAGGTAACAAAGATATGTATCAATATCTGAAACATAATCAATATCAAACTGTCGACAATGCTCGTGACTCCACGACTCAGACTATACTCAATCCTAGCCTAGGGATCCCGGTTTCCAGACATTGGCATTCCATATCGACCAACAGTAATAGAAAAGACTCCAGCTCTATCCACGTCGATATAGTATCGATCACCAGTAATAGAAGAAACTCCGTTTCTATCCACATCAGTATAGTATCGATCACCAGTAATAGAAGAAACTCCGATTCTATCCACATCAATATAACATCGATCAACAGTAATAGAAGAAGTTATAATTCTATCCACATCGATACAATACTGATCACCAGTAATAGAATGAGCTATAATTCTATCCACATCGATAGCCAATTATCCAGTAGCAGACTATGGCACTTCCGCCAATACAATATCTCATGACATCGTGCAATGTGCCCGTGGTGATCCCACCACTATCAGGCACTTCTGTAATAAGACTACTCGTCTAATACCTGCTATCTATAATCAAGAGAACAAGTATATCAATCAAATCAATGAAATATCAATGCAATAAAGTAAAGTATGTGATTTAGGGAAACTCAAGTCTAACCGACTCAAGTCGATCTCCCAATACCACATTGACTTATACCTTCCTTTTCTTCGGGTTTTGAAGCTACGATCTCAAGTCCGAATCTTCTTCACAAATTCTGAACAAGCACAATTCGAACTTCACATTATCAATATCAAACTCAACTCAATACATGAAATTGATTAACTTCATTCTATATCAAATTCGGCGACATAAATACGCAATTTCGGTATCTCGATAGCTCAAACAACAATCCACTAACATCAACAACTCATAATCCCCAACAATACCCATCCAAAACACAATAATTCAGCACCATGTAATTTCGGCCAACATGCTGGATTTTTCAACAATTGCATACGACATCCGATAATCAATCCGTTTACGGCTTTATGATCTCTAGCTACTCAAGAATACATATCTATAATCAAATCACAATTCCTTCAACATCTAGATTTCGAAACATGTTGGAATTCAATGAAACTTACATCCTCTAGTAGCTCTTGATGAGATGAGCGCAGAACTATGCTCGGATCGAAAATCGGATGGCCGGATCTTGCAAAATCAATTTTCTATGATAAAAACAACAAAACTTGGAGATATCATCCATGGAGTTTCGAATTTCATGCTGAAAAATGTGACAAGGATGAAGGGTTACACGTTAATAAGCTTGGCAAGACAAGTGTCCAACCAAAATTTCCATATTGCACTTTAGTCCCTCAATTTTCCACTATTTGCAATTTGGTCCCTCTATAATTACGAAAGTGCCATCAACTTTAATTCAAGTATCTTTTCCACTTAACTACAAAAATGCCATCAATAATATTTTCTTTTCGGGGTCTCACAAAATGATAACATCTCGGGCCTTACATCCGGGCTCAGAAATGGACTAGGATTCAGTACTTGATCTATAGTAATTGAAATCTAGTTTAATAGGAATGTATTAAGTACTAGACTTGTACTTTAACTTTAATATGTAAATTAGATTAATTTACATTACGATTCCGCTGTGTATTTAAAAAAAAAAATTATGTCCCACATTACTTAATTGTGTCATTTGATATTAAAAATGATTAAGGAAATGATTAGCGTCCGGGTCCCCACAACAGGTGGTATCAGAGCAGTAGGTTCTTGGACTGAGATAGAAGCGAGTGAGCGGGGTAGAATGAGTTTTCTTTCCTTGCATGTGATTGTTAGCATGTGATTTATTATAATGTTGAATTACATGGTGTGTGCTAGCATGATATTATGTTTTACTGCCTAAAGTTACATGGCATATGATGGAATACAATGTTGAAATTACATTGTATATGTTAAGATTTCAGTATATTTTTACTGTTTAGATAGTTATATGTTACCTGAGTATCTGAGTTGATTTGATAATATGTATTATTTGAAACGAGATCAGAACCAATTCTTGATCAGAGGTAAGCTGATCAGGATTGGGGTTGAGACGGATTTGTCTCCTATTACTACTAATGCTTGTGATTATCAGATATTCCTCCTAGAAGAATTCCAGAACGAGGTAGTACTTCGACTGATCCGATGGATGTGTCAGAAACTTTGATGGAAACACAAGTGAGGAGGTTTCAGTCATTACAACCGCCGATCTTGAGGGGTATCGAGACGATTGTTGATTGTGAGAATTGGATGGATGATATAAAGATATTATTTGATTCACTTGAGTACCCAGATGAACAGAAATTTAAACTGATTGGGAATCAGTTAAAGGAAGTCGCAAAGAGTTGGTGGATTGCAATCAAAGAAGTTTTAGAGCAGCGTGGTACAGTGATTACGTGGAAGATCATCAAAACTGAATTCTATCGAAGATTTTTCCCAAGTTCGTATCGAGATGATAAAAGGGCAAAATTTGAAGATTTGAAACAAGGTCATCCAAGCAGTGAAGAATATGTTGCTCAATTTTCTACCTTGCTACGTTTTGTTCCTCACGTGGCTGGGAATGATGAAGCTGTGACTGATCAGTTTGTTAAGGGATTGAATCCTGAGATATTGACATTAGTAAATACAGGCCGACCCTATAGTTTTGTTGATGCTCTGAGTAGGGCCAAGAGAGCCGAAATCAGTCTGACAAGACAGAAAGAAACTTCGTTTGCGCCTCTATCATCGAGACCACAGCAACCACTTCTCAGACCTGAGACTGGTAGTAGTAGTGGTGAAAGGAAAGACTATTTGAAAGCCCGAAATAAACAGTTTAAAAAGTTAGGCAACAGTCTTTCTAGCTCCAGTAGTTCCAGCCAGAATTATACTGGAGTTTATTGCAGGACATGCGGAGGGAGACATCCCATTGAGCAATGCCAAGGAGTATTTGGTAGTTGCCGTATCTGCAAACAATTAGGACATTTCGCAAGAGTATGTCCACTGAAAGGTTTCCGAAGATTCCCAGGAGCAGGAGCGTCTGGTGGTAGTGATCGAGGAACAGATCCATGATGCACTTGATGATGTAGTGACAGGTATCTGCTCTTGTATGATTATGCTGCATATGTATTTATATATACTAATTCATTCCCTATAATTATCTTTGACTGAACTGCATTGATATATATTGTACCTGTTGGGTCTACATTACTGTAGTATTGATCTTTGTACCTTTGGGGGAGAGGAAATGATATCAGTGAATTCGGTGACATATTGTATACTGCAGTAAAATAAGAATGGAATTGAGTTAGACTGTGTAGTACTTGTGTGTCTGATTGTGACTGCATGATTGATATTGATATATTGAACAAGTACAGAGTTGTTGTAGATTCTTGCCAGGAGATGGTAAGATTCGGACCTGAAATGGCCGAATAATACATAATATGCGATAAGGATTTTTTATTTAAAAACTCCTTTGATATCCATATTATTTATGACTCGAGGATTATCGAAAGGAATGGAGTAATTTCTTTGATAATCATTTGATTTACTGAGATGGAATGGATCATTGACTGAGTTGCTAGGGACAGGTGCGTTGCTACGGTTGTCCCAGATGAGATTTCGGGTTTAATTCTAGCCAGGAAGATTTATTTCAGTCTTGACTCGATATCAGGTATTGTGGGTATTTTTAGAATTTTGTATAGAATGATATTGATTGAATTAAAAGAATTGAAATGTCAGTTAGAAGATTTACTGCCTGAGAGTTAGAGTTACATCTGGTTAGGTGTTTCTCTGTAGAATATTTCAGTGCTGTTTATAAATTAATAAATCATGTGCTCAGGAGTGTTCTGAGGAGTTTATGCTCTTTTTATCTATGATATTTTGATATATTCGCAGCGTATGATTGAATTGAATCGAACAGTGGAAATTTGTATTGAATATTCTGGGAACTGAGATTGTTGTACACAAAATGGTTCGGATATGAATCTTGATTGCAACAGATTGTATCCAGAGTCTGTTATATCTGAAGATATTATACTGATTGATTGTAGCACAGTTGAAATCGTGATCAGTGGTTGAAAACGATATTGAAAATGGCAGAACTTCAGAAATGTCAGAAATTACGTTTTCTGAGTTTACTAGATCAGTATAAATGATTAGTATTTTGAATCCGATCCGATATTGTTGTTATTCTGAGTCCGTATTTGATACCGATTGTTATGAACCGTTGGGATTATATACAGTTCAAGCCAACTCAGAGCTGATTTTGAAAATTACAGCAGTTCAGAAGTTTGATCAGATTGTTCAGAACATGATTTCGATAGTCACAACAGTGTGTCAATCAGAACACCAGGTAGGTAATGCTTTATTTTATATAATTAGCTGATTTGTTTGTGCCAGATATTTGAAATTGGAAATGACAGGTATTGTCAGATGCACACAGTAGTAGATTTAGTATTATTCTGGTAACACGAAATGTGTGATAATTCAAACGGATAGTTTTGATGTAAACAAATGAAATCAGTTATGTCAGAATTTGTATTGAAATGTTTAAATCGCTGACAGATGAAGACAAGAAGATAAAAAAACCAGGAGAGTGGTTATACAGATTATCGATTCCTGAATAGAAATAGAAGTACAATTCTATGAATATGGTGATAGACTTACCGAAATCTTGCCAAGACTGTACCACGATGTGGTTATGATTGAACTGATTGTTCAAATCTGCATATGTTATATTGTACTTGATGACGTGCAGATATGACTAGACGACTGAGAGGTATGTCAGAAAAGGGGTCAGATGGTATTGAATGCCAGAGTTGATTATATTATACCGTGATTTTTTATTAATTTTGTACTTTTGGCAGAATGTATAGCATGATTTTTCATCTATGGTTTATAGATTGAAGGATAGTCGGAGCGAACTATCTAGATACTGGAGGAAATCCAGGAACTATAGTGCTGGATTTTAGCACTAGTGATCTGATGTCTTGTCACTTTATGAATTATTGTACAATAATAGCTATTAAATGAGTATCGAAATATCTGAAATGATTTATTGATTAATTGATGTGGTTAAAGACGGAACGGATCAGACCGGGAAAGACGAGAAAAGACGCGAATTATGTGCGAGGGAGGTGCCACTCGCGCACATGCGCGACATGATGCGCAAGCTGTGCGCGAGTTGGGCAGAAGACCCCGCGCATATGCGCGGAGTGATGGCGCGCATATGCAGCGAGCTAGTAGTATGCTTTGTCCAGAGAACCTCGCGCATATGCGCCGAGGTAAGGCGCGCATATGCGAGAGTTGCGGTGAAGCTATGCGCCGAGACATATTGTCTCGCTATATGCACCGATGTAGGTCGCGCATATGCGCGAGACGTGCAGTAAGAAGAACGAGCCACTTGCCTTACATGCGTGTGTGTGTATATATATATATATATAGTATGTATAATCGTACGATTCTTCAGAATATTGGAAAAGAAACGAGAAACTTTGTCAAAATCCTTACGCCTTTATATTTCGATCCGTCCGTCTGATTTTGAATCCGAGTACAATACCGAGTTCTTAGCAACGACAACTACAACTGGACGTAGGTTTTGTTACGTTTAGACATGATTTGAAATTATGATATTCTCAGAATCGAATATGAATCATATATGGTACTTCTGATACATTAGACAGCGTGTATTTGAAGTCAGATCGAAGAACAGACTGATTATGTAATTATTATGATTTTCGGAGTTGATTTGATTGAGATTTGATATCAGATTTGTATTATCGTTGAAATATGAGTTGTATCGATATTGATTATGAGTTCTTGTATCATATCTATGATGTTGGAATTGACGGGGTTACGGAGACTGTACTGTTATGTCGTCGAAACATCTGTGGGTTGATATTGATCAGATTCAGTAGTGACTTCGATTATATCGTGATATCGTCGATATGGATTAGATTGTGTCTTGATTCGATATTGATCAGATTATGTTTTGATTTGTGTATTGATCAGAACATGCTTTGAGTTAAGCGGTTTATTGACGCGGTCTATTTGATACTATTATTTCAGATTAATATGGACAGACTTGACTTCGGTACTTCGACTTCGTCAGACCGTGAAGATAAAGGTATAAATTAATGTTGAGTTGAGATTTCACAACTCGAGTGAGGTTTGACTCGAGTTTCCCTAAATCACATACTTTATTTTATTGCATTGTTATTTGCAATTGAATACGATTGATATCTCTGGTCTATGGATGTATAGACAATGTATGTCTTGAGTCATAGGCGAATGTGCCTAGTCGTAGACATTTGATCTTGTGACAGAAGGACCTGATAGTGAGGACTCGTCACTGGCCCATTGCACTTTGTCGCAAGATAGGATATTGGCGATAGGGCCATAGTCCATGATGGTTAGGTTAGGACACCAGACGTATGGCTATATTGGAGTGGATAGAACTGGAGTCTTTTCTATTACTGGTGTTCGATATGGAAAGAGCCAAAGTCCGTGAATAAGAACATACCACCACCCCGATCGGGAGTGTAGGTGGGTGTATGTTCTTATTCCGAACGTGATCCCTAGATTAGGACTGAGTCGAGTCTGAGTCTGAGAATCACAGAGAGTGATTCATTGCTTGATATTGAATTATGTTCCTGATGATGGTACATGTTTAGAATATGATTTATTCTTGATATTGATTCATGTTTAGGATTATAATACATGTGATGAATATTTGATTAATGTTTCTGATTTTGAAATATGTTAGGAATATCTGTTATATGCTTTTATATTATTTTTATGATTCCATGTAATCATGGTTTATACTGAGAATATAATTCTCACCGGAGTTATCGGGCTATTGTCTTGTTTGTATGTGTGCATGACAACAGGTGGGACAAGATAAGGGTCAAGAAGAAAATGAGGCTGGAATAGATAGCGTGGAGATCCGGGCTCAGAAATGGACTAGGATTTAGTACTTGATCTATAGGAATTGAAATCTAGTTTAACAGGAATGTATTAAGTACTAGACTTGTACTTTAACTTTAATATGTAAATTAGATTAATTTACATTACGATTCCGCTGTGTATTTTTAAAAAAATTTATGTCCCACATTACTTAATTATTTCATTTGATATTAAAAACGATTAAGAAAATAATTAGCGTCCGGGTCCCCACACGAATCAACCCGATCAACCCGATTAACCCGATTTTGAATTTTTTTAATAAAAATAAATTTTTAAAAGTAATATCTTAATTTAAACACATGATAACAAAATCTTAGTCATATTTATGATTTATAATTGAAAGTTTAATTATAGAAAAATAAAATAGATTTACTAAATCAAATAATCAATTGTTTAAAAAATAAAAAATATTCAAAATAAATATTAAATTATGAAAATTTATGATATAAATATACAATAAATATTTTTCAGAGATATAATATATAAAAATGTAGGCAATATTTATTAATTATTTTAAAAAAATTAAAATTTTCGGGTCAACTCGTGTCAACCCGGGTTCACCCGAACCCAACCCGATCATTTTTTTGGGATCAGTTATCAGGTCCAACCTGATCTGACCCAAACCCGAAAACTCTAAACTCAAACCTGATTTTTTTCGATTTGAACCGTGTCGGGTTGGTGGATCGTATCTAATTTTGACACATATAAATTATTTGCATTTAAGCGGGAGTATTTTTAAAAATAAAGCATAAATCTCATTAAAAATGGGGTAAATATGCTTGATTTTTACGACATATGAATTAAATGTGCTGGGAATTTTTAAGCATAGGGAACATATTTACATTTTTTATTAGACAAATATTTATGTGAGACGGTCTCACGGGTCGTATTTGTGAGACTGATCTCTTATTTGGGTCACTCATAAAAAAATATTATTTTTTTGCTCATAGTACAACTTTTTATTGTGAATATGAATAGGGTTGACCCATCTCAGAGATTAGGATCCTTGAGACCGTCTCACATTAGACCCACTCTTTTTATTATTAAGATTTCTTTTATAAATGAGTGGGTCTCATGTGAGACCATCTCACGGATTTAAATCTGTGAGACGGGTCAATCTTACCCATATTCATAATGAAAAGTAATACTTTGAGCATAAAAAAACAATACCTTTTCATGGATGACCCAAATACGAGATCCGTCTCACGAATACAACCCGTAAGACCGTCTCATACAAATTTTTGCCTTATTCATACACTTTGTGTGTACAGGATACTAGTTATAATTTTGCGTGCGACGATTCCAATTTATTTTGATAAAAACCAAACAAAATAAAAAAATCAATATTCAGTAACCGTAGAAAGTTATACTGGAGAGTTGAAATTGTTGCAGATTCCATCGTTTGATTTGATTATTTTACACAAATCACAATGAAACATGGTCACAATGTATACATACTTATAATACAAACAATTAAATTTCTAGTTCAATTATGTATGGAAACTTTGCACAAGTACATATTGATTTACTTAAATCACTACAAAAAAATAAGTGGAAAAACCGTCGCTAATTAACAAAAACAGTCGCTATTTAAAAAATTGTGACAGTTTTAATAAAATCATCGCTAATTATAACGACGGCTCGTAAAACCTTCGCTAACTGGTCATATTCAGATGATTTGTTAATAAAGAACTACTCAAATCTTTGACTATTAACGCATTACTTAATTTTTTTATATTAATTAGTGTATAATTTTTCTCTTAATTTAAGTGAAATTTACCTTATACCCTTGCAAACTTATAATGTGTTTGGTTGAATAAAAATGAAACTTGAAATTGGATTTGGAATATGGTTGAATTAAAAAATGAGATTTTAAATTGGATTTGGAATTTGGACAAATAAAATATGGGATTCAAAATTGGATTTGGACGTCGAATTAGATTTGGAATTTCATCAAATCTCGTGCTACCTAATGTTAGGTTTAACTTAGATTTGATATTGCAATATAAATTATACATATTTCATAAAAGAATAAAAAATATTTTTGTAGTGCTAAAAACCTAGTACACGTTAACCTCATGTATGATTAAAATAATTTAATTATATTTAGGTGATTCATGTTATATGTTCAATTATTTTAAAGAAATAAATATATATAATATATATATATATATATATGCAATTTAAAATAATTTTTCAAATTTTATCTTTTAGACGAATATTTAATGTCGAACCGGAAAAGAAGATCGAAGACGATTAATGTGTTAAAAATTTAATGTTAAATTTTATTTTAATTCGAGAAATTAAGTATTTTAAATGAATTTAGCATTTAAGGGATAAACTTAATTTATCGAGTAAAATAAAAACACCAAGCATTATTAATTAGCAAATTTCGAAAGTAAGGAATTTGAATAAGTATACTCGAAATACAATAACTAATTTTATGACTTAATTAATTAAATTAGGTAGTATTTAATTATCGGTAGAATTTGAAATTCATAGGACTCTTAATTTCAAAAGTTGAGAATTTAATTAGCAATTTAAACTTGATTAATTAACCTAAAACCCTAGTTAATATTTATTTAAATATGTAAGAGTAAGAATCCTACCAAAACTTTATTCACAACTCGCGCACACAAACATATTGGTATAGTAAGGGATAGATCACAGTTGGTATTGGAGGACAAGGTTTCCTGATGTAGGGTTGTGCCTTCTGCTTGTTGTGAAAAGCTCAGAAAGTCACGCCTCAACTCTATAAGTTTTTACGGTTTTAAATGTATTAAGTGTTAACTACGAGTTTCTTTAAACTGCATGTTTAAGTTTTTGGACCATTTATCAAGATGTATGAGTAGTTCGGTTATGCATGTTGGTTACGTATTAGGTCAAATTGTGGTACAGTATACCTCCTACACATGTGATTGACCATGAGGGCCGTGAGACTCGTGATGAACAGAGAGTTACCCCTCCACGTCCACCACCAGACCTTCAGGCTAAGATGATTTCGGGCATGACTCAGTTCTTTGCGCAGTTTGTGAGGAATAATGCTGAGTTGGATAGGAGGACGAGGACAGAGGCAATGTACGTGCGATTTCGTAAGTTGGAATCTAAGGATTTATTGGCTACGACTGAACCTATGGTGGCCGAGGGATGAATTAAGTCCATAGAGGTGATCTTTACATTTATGGAGCTACATGATGCTAACAGAGTTATGCCGGGAAGGAGCATCAGTGTCGGTGAATCTGCAGACCCTGACTTGGGAAGGCTTCAAGGAGCTATTCTACTCCAAGTACTTCACTGATGAGGTACTCTACTGATTGACTGGGGAGTTTATGACATTGAGGCAGGGAGACCAGTGTTTATGAAGAAGTTTGAGCAGGGGTGTCACTTTGAGCCCCTGATAGTTAATGAAAGGATCGGTTAAACTAATAAAGAGTGTTTAGAAGGGGGGGTTGAATAAACACTTCTCGAATTTAAGTATTCTTCGACAATATGAGTTCAGTTATGTTACAAACTGAAACTAAATATCCCGTCGGTCAATGACAATCAGTTAAACTGAACAAAACAGTTGCGGAAAATGAACTGACTGAAAGATAGAGTATCTAACTGAAAATAATGACTGAAGTAAAGATAACACAATATGTTTCTTGATGTTCGGAGACTTGAATAACTCCTATGTCACCCCTTCTATCACAAAGATAGGATATCCACTAAAAAAGACTTTGATCAAATACAAGATACTGCACTGACCCACTTCAGTTTGGACTTATCACTTTGCCTCAACTGAAACTCTTAGTATATAACACTTTTACAGATGGTAACTGATGTTAGCACAACTTATAAAATCTATCAAAGATTTCAAAGTGCTATTTAAGCTCGAGAATGTAGCCTTGAATGCTACTGATAAAACTAGTAAGCGAGAGCTTTTGGCTTCTGAGTATGAGTAGATATTTTAGCAGCGTAACAGCAAGTAGAATGAGATAGCTAAGATCAGTTGTTATTTCTTCGGCTGCTATCTTCGATTATTTATAGGCTTCTCTCTCAACGGTAACATTAAAGGATATTTGAATATTCTAACCGTTGATTGCCACGTCGACATACTCTGACAGTCGTATACTGCTTTTCTGAAATGCGGTGTTCCACTACCAGTTGCAGGTAGTTGTACTATTTGTCGATTGTCGCTTTCAACTGATGACGTGTACAGCTGAGAGATCAGCTGGTAAAGAATCAGTTGGCGAGAATGAACTTCAGTTGTATCGATCAGTTAACTGAATTCAGCAGATGACGTGTTAATTTGGCGATCAGTTCAGTTGCTTAGTTCAGTTGGTTAATCTTTTGTCAAAACACCGGAATTAAGTTTCCAACAATTTCTCCCTTCATGGTGTTTGACAAAACTAGAGTAAAATATAACTGAATAACTGAACTCATAGTGGATAAAATAAGAAGTAGATTCAATTGAACTCATATTCTTCACAAATACAAGAATTTAAGATTTCTTCTGCTGTTCTAAAATCTCTTTAAGCTCTTCCCCCTTTTTGTCAAACTGCTCCATCTTAAAAGATAATTTCCGAACATCAGTAGCTAGGAGCCGGACAGAGGTGGAAATGTTTTCAATAGGAGAGGTCATTGAGACTTGCAGCAAATCTATCTTCCTGGAAACTAGTGTCTCTACACTGTCAACTCGTTTGTTAATAAAATCTTGAGTTGCAATGAGGCTCAATGCTATCCCCTTATTCTTCTGAATTTCTTCAATTGCAAATGAGAGAGAGGTAACAGCAGTTTGGATAGTTTTCAGCTTTTCAGAATTGAACTGTTGAGAGTCTTCCACTTTTAGAGTGTTAGACAGTTGCGTATTCTGAGTTTTGGAGATGGCTGAGGGCATCTGATTCATACTATCCTGCATGTTCTGAATTTCTTCGAGAACTAGATCAAAATCTGAAGAGGATGGAAGAGGAGACTGATGAGAGGTTCCTGGTTTCTCTGTAGTTTGTTAAAAAAAAATCAACTCTTGATCAGTTGCTACTGTTTCAGCAACTATCTGAACTGGAATAACAGTAACTTCTTCTGGAATTGGAGGTGGAGAAGGTGGATTCTGATCAGCAGATCAGCTTTCTTGATGAATAACAGAGTCTAATGAAATCAAAACTGGTGCCTCTAACGGATGATCTTGAGAATAAATCGGCACATCAGATGAAATGGTTTGGTCAGCAGATGAAACTTGCTGAACTAATGCTTCTGAAGAAATAAAAGCCTCTGGATTGTTTTGATCAACGGGATGATCAACTTTATCAGAAGTAGGTTCCCTCAATTGAGATTCTTGTACCACTGCTTGAATAATTCCTCAATGTTTGCAAAGGATAAATCGGCTTCAGTGTACATTTGATGTTCAGCAGGAGGTGATTGAGGCAAATCCTGAACTGGCTCTTCAGTTGGAACAAGAACCTGTTCTGAGGATGGTTTTTGCTGCTCAGAAGACGGTTCTTGAACTATTTCTTCTTCATCATCGTCTGACTCTCCTTGATGAAGAACCACCTCTTGATCTATTTCCCAAAATTTTATCTGAGATTGTAACCCAACCATATCAGTGTCTAGATGAGTAATTACTGTTTGATCAGCGTAGGCAGTAGGATTTGTGGGTATGTAGTTGGTCTTCAATTTGCCAATAATTTGAGCCAACTTCTTGGCTCTCACCTGATCAAACAAATAATTTTTTCTTTCCATAACCTGAGCAACTGTGGCAGCTTTCACCGTTCTAAGAACAAATCTTCCAGTTTGATAAAATTGTTCAGCTGTGATTTCTTCTTCAGTTGCTTTGCAAAAATTTGAGTGCGATAAGCTTTCCAATCATCGTATACTTGAAGTTTTGATGCTGCAAAATTGTTAACCCTATCCCAGACAAGGTCAATGTGAGTTTGAATAGGGTTGGATGGTCTGGGCTCTTCAATCAACTTGTCCTTTCCTTTATCAGTACTCAGAATGTGTGGAATTTCCAGTCCAGTGCGAGTAGCATCCACCCGTTCTATAATAGTGATGCCTTTGGGTCGGGCAGGTGCCACACCAGTAGGAAGATTGATATGAATTAGCGGAGCTTTGGTTTTAACTGATTTCTTCTTTGCACCAGCTGAGACATCTGGTGGAATGACTGATAGAGGAAGTGCTTCAATAGGTTGCTGAGCAGTTGAGGACGCTATCTTCTCAGAGGTGACGGATTCCTCGGCAGTCGTTGGTTTATCCCGTTGGGTTCTTGGTCTCTTGGCGATCTTTGGGGATGGAGTTGTCTCTATATCAGACACACCCAAAATGAGTTTCCTCTTTGCTACCTTTATTTGAGCCAATGGCTTGGCCTTTTTCACTGATTTTGGGGCCGCTTGATGAGTCCCAATCTCCTGTTTGATCTTGGTAAATTGAGCAGGAGAAATGTCCAATTTGGTCTTAAGTGGAAGAGTATTCTTCGCATTGAAGACTTTGAATTTTGATGATCTTTCTGAATCCTCAGCCACTAACCCTTTTATTTTCAGCAGATAGCTCAGTTGCACTGCGAAGCCCTTGGACTGTTTGGAAGACAGAAACATATTCTTCAAAATATTGAATGTAAGATGCTTCCAGTTGAATTTACGCTCAGCCATAATGATTGAAATGGCTTGAAATTTCTCCAACGTGAATGCAGCAAAAGATCCAGACTTCGCCAAAATCCCTTTGGCGACTACATCAGCAAGTAACCGAACCTCATGCTTCAGCTCCTTCTTTGAATCGGAAACTTTGATTTTCTGTCCCTCAGCAGAAAGTGAGGTTTGCATTTCTTCAATATCAGAAGCTTTAACATCCGAGAGGTGTGCCAATCCATCAGAAGGTAAAGAAAATATTTCTCCAAAGGAATCTTCAGTGATGGTCAGCAACTGACCATTGATAGTAGCAGTGATGTTTCCATCAAGAATCGATCATACCGCTAGAGTAGAATTCTTGAAGCTCTTTGGAGTAGATCTCTTGTGATGATTTTCCCAAGAATGTCTTTAATCCAGCAGTTTCAAGTTTTTGAAAAACTTTCTTGACATCATCATCACCGAAGGATAGAATTGATCCAAAATTGATAGCCATTGCATTTAGCATATAAGCGGGAGTTTGATTCGCCATTTGGAACTGAATGATTTCCTGGAAAAAAGATAGAAGGATGAAATTTGTTTTTGCGCTCAGGAGTTTGTAGATGAAAAGAAAACTGAAATGGAGCGTGGAATAGTACATATGTACGTGACGATTCAAATTCTGGACACGTGTTAGTCCATAGAAATTTTGAAAGACAATGTGTGTACGTGTTGTAGTGCCCAAATATAGTACACGTATAACCCATGCATTCATTTAATTATTAAATCATTTAAATTAATTTTAAATGAGTTTTGGCGATGCATGATTTATTTAAATGCACTATTTTAAATTATTTATGTTTATGGGATGCACGTTAAAATATTTTATCGAGTTTCATGTTTCAGACGATCATTCGAGGCGGGATTGAGGAAAAGACCCGGTGACGATTTTTGGCAATTGATAATGTGGTATTTTATTTTAAGTTGAGTTTGGGGGTGATTTTAAATAGTTTATTTAGTTTTAGCATTTGTAAGTCTGATTTAATTATTAGGTGATTTTATGAGTTTTAAACTTTTAAAAGTTTAGCAAGTGTGCACTTTAATTTTATTAGGAGATTTTATTTAAAGATGAGTAGAGTTAGTATTTTAACTAATTTATTATTGGAGTTAACCTTTTTAATTAGTATTGGATTAGCATGTCAATTATGTTATTTAGGAATTTTAGAGTTTTAAAACTCTTAAAGTGTAGTGGGGGTGCAATTATTTTAAATGTTGGGATTTTATTTAAGTGGGAAAAGAGTTAGTATTTTACTTAGTAGTTAATTATTTTATTAAACTAAGATTTACTCTCCCTAATTATTAAAACACACGCCACACACACACTACACACTTTTACACACACCTGTAATGCCTAAACACACACACACAAGTTCATTCTAGACTTTTATTATTTTCAAAGAGCAAAACCTAGGGTTCTTCTCCCCTTAGCAGCCGCCCCCTCCTCTAGCGATTTCCAGCAGGTTTTGTCGAGTTTTATTCAAAGATTTTAGCGCCACAATCGCCCCGGATCAACCTCGCTTCTATCTCCGCTTCGGTGACGCCGCTTCGGTAACGTTTATTATCAAAAAGGCACGTATAATCTGTTCTTGCTGTGTCGATCAAGTCATATATTGTATTGCATTGTTTTTATGCGTAAAAGTTATGTATGATGTTAGTAGTTTGAGCGAATCATGAATCGGATCAATTTCGAAGGAAAATTTTTAGATCAAAAACTCGTTTTTACTGTTCATGTCAAAACTGCGATTTTTCTGTTCATATTTTGGGAAAACTTTCAACGGCAAAAACGTAGAAATTTTCGATACCTTCGATTTGATATATGATTCGAAATTTTTGGACGAAAAATGAGTGAGTTATGATATTTTCCGTGCGACTGCGCAAACTGAAATTTTCAGAAAAATTATGTTATTGATACGTTTCTTGAAGTTTTAAGTTGCAGGCTTCGTTGGAAATCGACGGGCGATTGTTGCTGCGTACGGGTATGTTAGTAATGATGTTAAGAGTGTTTTTTTTGAGGTTACGTTTCATGTCGATAGGCACTCGAGCTAACTAGAAGTCGTAGGAAACAGTTTGATGTCAATTGCCATATTTTGGGTCGTGTGTGTCGTAGGGCGAACACTGTTGTCTTGAAACGTTTGTACAATTTGGGTTTTATGTTGCGGTATGCTAGGATGGGTCTCGAGGTGTCGGTGCATGGTCCGTATAACCGAGTCTAGAAGGATGAATATTAGGTGTTCAGAATTTTCGTAAGTTCGCGATTACAGTGGGTGCACGGACCTGTACACGGACCCTGACACGGGGTCCGTGCCTTTGTTGTCTTCTCGGCGTCTTTTTCCAGTATCTACACGGACCCATACACGGATGAGGGCACGGGGTCCGTGCCTTTGGGTTTCACTTAGTGTTTTTTTCCAATATCTACACGGACCCTTACCCGGACCCTGACACGGGGTCCGTGCCTTTGCTTCCTTTCAATGTCTTCTTCCAGAGTCTACACGGACCCCCATCCGGACCCGAGCACGGGGTCCGTGCCCCTTCCGTTTCCCGACACTCTAGGCAGTATGTACACGGACCCTCTCCCGGACCCAAACACGGGGTCCGTGTACCCTTGTTTTGGGAAATATTTGTAAGTTCATTTTAAGTTTGATGTTATGGGTTAGTGCAAGGATTATTAAGGGCGTGTCGTGGCAAATCGTAGAAGGTCCTAAGGTATGATTGAGCTTGAGGGTAAGCATGTGTTTTCTATGTCTAAGCAATGCAAGTTAAGTATGAAATTCACGTTAGTAAGTTGCAGCAACGGCCCCAGTCGAAGTCCAACGAATCCCTCAACGCCAAGTAAGTATGTTGACGTGCAAGGAAACATTTTTTTTAGTTTTTGAGGTATGCTAAATGTCTTGTGACCAAATTATGTTAGGATTGGAAAGCGTTAAATTATGAACGGGGACCAATCCGCCCGTTAAATTATGAACGGGTTAGATCGTGGTTGTGAAGCGTTAAATTATGAACGTGGATCAACTGGCCTGTTAAATTATGAACAGGGATCTTATGTATGCGGCAGCGGATACGTCCCTGTCAGCCCAGTACTGTGGTATAGTCTGATCAGGCTCTTTTACGTTATGGGTCACTTGCTTTGAAACATCCTCTACGCAAAATGATGAAGTTATGTATGTTTACGTATGCAGTATGTTTATGAAAGTTTAAGTTATGGCACGTCGAAGTATGTATGTACGTATGTTCAAGTTTTAATGCGCAAGTTCAAGTTTCAAATTATGTATGTCCTATTTTAAAGTTGCATGCGACCTTAGTATGTAGTACTCGTTATTCCAGTTTATACGTGTTGAGTCTTTAGACTCACTAGACTTGATCGATGCAGGTGACTATGTTGAGGAGGCAGGAGGTGATGACCAAGGGGCAGGCTTGGGCTGAGTGGCAGGCTAAACCCGAGGACCGCAAGTTTATGTTTATGCAAATTTTTAAAATACTCTGATGTTTTGATTTGAACGTGAGACGTTTTGAGACAGTTTATTTTAGCAAAATTTTATTGGTGACGGATGATGGTGAGATTTATTTTTATGAATGTTGAGTGACGACCGTATGAATGATTTTATTTAAGAAAATTTTTAATTCTTCCGCAAATTTTAAGTAGTGTAGAATACGGTTCGTTACACGTGTGCTATAAGCGGGTGAACAATTTAAATAGTTAATATGTGTTCACGTTTTAAAATGAGATTCACCATGAGATATCAGTCAGTCACGTCACTAGATTTGGAATATAATATGATTAATTAGTTAACTTATATGAGAAGATTAGTGAAGTATTCAACTGAACGATCAGTTTGTAAAACTGTGTCCTTTCAGTTGAGAATTTACTAACAATTGTCTTCTCAGTTAACCTCTTAAAACCATTATTCCCCCTTAATTGGTGCATAAAATAATTAAAGCGAATAAATAAATATCAGAAATATTATTTGTTGCTGAAACGTTGACGACCCTTCAGCTTCCTTGATAGACTGCTATAAATAGAAATAACATTGTTAGTTTCAGTCATATTGGTGAAAGAAATAGAAAATATTCAAGACAAAAAAAATGGCAGATGCGAGTTGCTCGAGTGTTTCGCCATTTTCTCTGGAGGCTAGGAAGGCTGCTATCGAAGATGAAGTCTTCTACACTAGTCTTCCCTACTAAGAAAAGTTACAGGAGCTTGCGTTCCTGTATAATTCTGGATAGGCTACCACTCCCAGACTGGTGGCACAGTTGACAGAAGTGCGGGAGCGCTTGAATATAGCTGTGTGGGTGGACGTCTTTAAAGATGGTCATATCTATCAGCTGATGCTTCCAAAGGAACTGGAGATTCTTAATCGCATAGTTCTTCTCATAGATTTTGTAAGACGTCTTCCTCAGCTCTATCAGTTTGGTTGAGAATGTGGATAGACGATGTAGAGGAAAAATATGAAAATGTAATCCAAGCAAATATTTATTTTTGAATGAAATATTTATTTTGATGTAACTTTGTTTTTCTTTTTCCTGCAAATATTAAGTTTCAATAGTTATTATATAAACAGATGAACTGATGAAAAACTAACTGATAAAAGATTAACCGACATCAGTTGAGAGTCATATGAATAAACAACTAACTGAATAATCAGTAAATGACAGTAAAGCTGAAAGATGAATTAAGAATCAAGACAACAATAACAACTTATTAGGATAAATCAATTAATCCAAGTATATTGCGAAAATGAGAAAACTTAGTCTCAGCCAGTGGTTTGGTGAAGATATCAGCTGCCTGCTGCTCAGTTGAGACATATTCCAGTCCGATGTCCTTCTTCAGGGCATGATCTCTGATGAAGTGATGTCTGACATCTATGTGCTTGGTTCTGGAGTGAAGAACTGGATTATAGGTGATAGCAATTGTACTTGTATTATCAAAAAATATTGGTGATTCTTTAGCATCAATTACATAATCTCTCAGTTGTTGCTGAATCCAGAGCAGTTGAACACATCAGCTTACAGCAGCAAGATATTCTGCTTCAGTTGTAGAAGTTGCTATGGATGTTTGCTTCTTGCTGAACCATGAGATCAGTCTGTCCCCTAGAAACTGACATGATCCACTAGTACTTTTACGATCAAGCTTACATCCTGCATAATCTGCATCTGAATATCCAACTAAATTGAAAGATGAATCTTTAGAATACCATAACCCAACATTTAAATGCCCTTAAGATATTTCAAAATACGCTTGGCAGCTGCAAAGTGTGATTGCATAGGATTTGCTTGAAATCTAGCACACATGCATACAACAAATACAATATTAGGACGACTAGCAGTTAGGTACAATAATGAACCTATTAAACCTCTGTAAAGTGTCGTCTCAACTGATATTCCACCTTGATCAGTGTCCAGTTTTACTGATGAGCTCATGGGAGTACTTGCAGCTGAACATGATTCCATTCCAAACTTCTTCAGTAGTTCCTTCGTGTATTTAGTTTGACTAATGAAAGTGCCCGACTCCAGTTGCTTCACTTTTAATCCAAGAAAGAATGTCAGTTCACCTATCATACTCATTTCAAATTTCTCCTGCATTAGCTTAGCAAATTTCTCGCATAATTTGGGGTTAGTTGACCCAAAAATAATGTCATCAACATAAATTTGAACGAGTAGAATATGATCATTCTTGGAAAATTTGAACAATGTCTGATCCAACAGAAAAATCGTGATCAGTTAGAAATTTTGAAAGAGTTTCATACCAAGCTCTTGGAGCTTGTTTAAGACCATATAAGGCTTTGTTCAAATGGTAGACATGATCAGGAAGGTGATGATTGACAAAACCTGGAGGTTGTTCAACATAGACTTCTTCCTGCAACTGGCCATTCAGAAATGCACTCTTTACATCCATTTGATAGACTTTGAAGTTTTTGAATGAAGCATAGGCAAGGAATATCCTGATTGCTCCAGTCTTGCAACTGGTGCATATGTTTCATCGTAATCAATTCCTTCTTCTTGCCTATATCCTTGTGCTACTATCCTTGCTTTGTTGCGCACAACTTAACCATATTCATTCAGTTTGTTCCTGTACACCCATTTTGTACCTATAACAGTTTTTGAAATTGGTCTTGGAACTAAGTTCCAGACATTGTTATGGATAAACTGATTTAGCTCCTCTTGCATTGCATTTATCCAGTTTGGATCAGCAAGAGCTTCATCAGTCTTATTGGGTTCTAGTTGTGATACGAAAGCTGAATGAATAAATAGATTGAGCATCTGATTTCTTGTTCTTACTGGATCAGATGGTTTACCTATTACCAACTCTGGAGGATGTGATTTCTTCCATCTGAGTTCAGAATTTATTGCTTCTGAATCAGCAACTACTTCTGTGGGCAACTGAACGTTTTCAGTTTCAGTTGGAGCTGTTTCAGTATGGTAACTGAATGTCATTTGGTTGCTCTATTAACTGATCATTAGGAATAGCTTCTGGTTCATTCTGGTTGATCTAATACTTCTGGTTCAGGTGTTTGGAGGTTGCTTTGATTGATATGGATGTCTTCTTCATCATCATCATCCAAGCTTATATCTGTAAATCTATCAGCTAGCTCAACTTGATCAGTTGGCTTATTAGTTAGTACAGTTTCATCAAAAACAACATGGGTAGATTCCTCAACATTTAAAGTATTTTTGTTGAAAACTCTATAAGCTTTACTCACTGAAGAGTAACCAAGAAATACTCCTTCTGCAGATTTAGCATCAAAAGCTTTTAAATGAGTTTTACCATTGACAAGTATAAAACATCTGCAGCCGAATATTTTGAAGTAGGAAACCACAATTTTTCTTCCATGCCAGATCTCATAAGGTATTTTCATATGATTCTTATTAATCATTGATCTGTTTTGAGTGTAACACGCAGTGTTCACTGCCTCTGCCCAAAACCTTTGAGAGATACTAGAATCAACAAGCATTGTTCTAGCAGCCTCTTTGAGGGTCCGATTTCTCCTTTCAGCTACACCATTTTGCTGAGGAGTTCTAGCTGCTGAAAGCTCATGCTTGATTTCGGTATTCTCTAAATAATTTGAAAGAATTTGATTGATAAATTCAGTTCCTCGATCGGATCTGATTCTTTCAATTCCAACTGATTTTTCATTTAATAATCTTTTGAAAAGCTTAATCAGTTGAGCAGCAGTTGTCTTTGGTCTTTGGATTTGAGAAATATAACCCAAGTGAATCTTGAAAAATCATCTACAACCACCAAGGTGTATTTCATTCCCCCTAAGCTCATGACTGGTATTGGACCAAATAGATCCATATGTAACAGCTCTAAGCATCGGGAAGAAGATTTACGACCCTTGTTCTTAAAAGAAGATTTGATTTGTTTACCAAACTGACATGCTGAGCAAATTTTGTCTTTGATAAAATCCATTTTGGGCAATCCAGTAACAAGATCGTGGTTACTCAAATATACAATAGACTTGAAGTTCAGGTGGTTTAATCTCTTATGCCACAACTAGTTTTTGAGGATTTTGAAGCAATAAAACATACTCGTGCATAAGGTTGATCATTCCAGCTGACTTTATAAGTGTTTCCACACCTTTTGCCAGTTAGGATGATCTCTTCAGTTGAGCTTTTGACTTAACAAGAATGTTTGTCAAACTGAACTGAGAATCCATTATCGCATAATTGACTGATGCTGATCAGATTATACTTGAGATTCTCAACTAATAATACGTCATTAATGGTGAAGTTACCATGGATAAACTTACCCTTACCCACAGTTTTACCTTTAGAATTATCTCCAAAACTGATGTTTGGTCCAGTGTACTTAACCAGTTGAGATAATAAATTTGAATCTCCTGTCATGTGACGTGAACATCCACTATCCAAGTACCATATAGATTCAATGCATGTACTTGTTAACTGCAATCACACACAAGATAAGATTCTGGTACCCTTTTTCTATTTGGGTCCAAAGTTGATTAGTCCTTTAGGAATCCAGGCTTGGATCAGTCTAACTGACCGTCCAGTTGCTGTATTCCAGATGGTCTTTCCCGGTCTGTGTGTGCTTGGTGTATGGTGTGCAGGAGATACAAAATGTGATTTGCCCTTTTTCAACTGATTGTTCAGCCAGTATCTCTTCTGAACTGGCTTCATGTTATAGTAATTTGAGTGGCCATTTGAGTAATTTTTGCTGAAAATTTTTTGTGGCTGACTTCGTGAGTCAGTCGCAACTTTTGGGCTATAACCAATACCACATATTTTGCCCTTGTTCATACTTTGAGTTGGCTGTTCAATCAGTTTACTTGGCTCAGCTTGTTCTTGTACCATAACTGATTTGACAAAGTGAATGTATTTCCCTTTATCCATATTCAGTTTTGGTCGTGTATCCTTGGGAGAAATTTCATCTCGGTTACATAACCCTAAACCAGTTTTATCAGTAACTGATTTTTGTGAGTTCTGTATATCAGTCAATGCAACAGATGATTTGTTCCAAGCCTGAATAAGCTCAGTTTTCTTTGAATTTTCAAGCATCAACTTTTGAATCATTAACTGATCCTTGCTTCTTTCAGTATTGAGTTCAGCAATCTCCTTTTTCAGACTCAACATGTCAATTGATTCATCAGTTAGAGTCTTATTGTCTATAGGATCAGTTTGCTCTGCTCTGGCCTTTTCAAATGATAAGGCAAGCTTTTGATACTCACTAACCATATCATGCAATGTTAAAATAAGTTCTTCTCTCGTAAAATCAGTTGAGCTAAAGTCAAATACCTGTTGCTGCTGGACTCCAGTTCTGTATCATCAGCCATCAGACATTTCACTTCTTCTTCATTGTCACTAGAACTGCATGAAGTTTCTGGTTCTGACTCCTCGTTGTCAGTGTCTGCCCACTTTGATTTGCTCTCTTCAGCCAAGAGCACTTCATGCTTCTTCCTGGAGAACTTCTTGTCATATTTGGATCTCTTTTTGTGCTCATATTGTTTCTTTCTTCTTTCAGTTGAGCCCTGACTGTCTTTCTTTGGTTTGGTACAGTCAGCAATGAAGTGACCTGGTTTGCCACAGTTGTAGCACGCGTTTGATTCTTCCTTGGAATTGCTTCTTTGATATCTATTTTGAAAGTTTCCTTGATTTTTCCTCATAAATCTTCCAAACTTTTTGATGAACAATGACATGGCATCATTGCTTAGTTTATCAGCAGCTTTTTCAACTGAACCAGTTGGTTCTGTTCTAACAGCAGCTAAGGCAGTTGTGACTGCTGGAGTAGAAGATTCTCCTTCTCGAGTTTGCAACTCAAACTCATAGGCTTTCAAATCAGCAAATAGATCATGAAGCTCAACTTTGTTCAGATCCTTGGATTCTCTCATTGCCATGGTCTTCACATCCCACTCCTTGGGAAGACCTCTGATTATCTTCAATGCAACTTCTTTGTTTGAGTACACTTTTCCAAGTGAATTTAGTTCATTGATGATGCAGCTGGTTCTTTCATCATAATCATGCATCGTTTCACCAACTCTAATTTTGATATTATCAAACTTCTGAACAGTAACAGAAAGTTTGTTTTCTTTGGTTTGTTCGATCCCTTCGCAGAGCTGGATCAGCTTCTCCCAAATCTCTTCGGCCGTCTTGCACATTTTGATTTTGCTGAAAGTTACTTTATCCAGCGTCTTGTATAGTATATCCTTTGCCACAATATCCAAGTTCGATTTTCTTTTATCCTCTGTGGTCCATTCTTCTCTGGGCTTTTCTATACGATGAGGTGCCCCATCAGTAATGTAAACAGCTGTGTTTGCTTTCAAAATCTTCATGGGTCCGTCAGTTATAACGTACCACATATCATCATCTTGTGCAGCTAGGTGAGCCTGCATCCTGATTTTCCAATCATCGAAGTCTTCTCTAGAGAACATAGGAATCTTGTTGAGTGAAGACATAATGAACAATTAGAGTATAGATATTCTGAGACGAGATATAACCGCTCTGATACCACTTGAAAGGATCGATTAAATTAATAAAGAGTGTTTAGAAGGGGGGTTGAATAAACACTTCTCGAATTTAAGTATTCTTCGACAATATGAGTTCAGTTATGTTACAAACTGAAACTAAATATCCCGTCGGTAAATGACAATCAGTTAAACTGAACAAAACAGTTGCGGAAAATGAACTGACTGAAAGATATAGTATCTAACTGAAAATAATGACTGAAGTAAAGATAACACAATATGTTTCTGGATGTTCGGAGACTTGAATAACTCGTACGTCATCCCTTCTATCACGAAGATATGATATCCATTGAAAGACTTTGATCAAATACAAGATACTGCACTGACCCACTTCAGTTTGGACTTATCACTTTGCCACAACTGAAACTCTTAGTATATAACACTTTTACAGATGGTAACTGATGTTAGCACAACTTAGAAAATCTATCAAAGATTACAAAGTGCTATTTAAGCTCGAGAATGTAGCCTTGAATGCTACTGATAAAACTAGTAAGCGAGAGCTTTTGGCTTCTGAGTATGAGTAGATATTTTAGCAGCGTAACAGCAAGTAGAATGAGATAGCTAAGATCAGTTGTTATTTCTTCGGCTGCTATCTTCGATTATTTATAGGCTTCTCTCTCAACGGTAACATTAAAGGATATTTGAATATTCTAACTGTTGATTGCCACGTCGATATACTCTGACAGTCGTACACTGCTTTTCTGAAATGCGGCGTTCCACTACCAGTTGCAGGTAGTTGTACTATTTGTCGTTTGTCGCTTTCAACTGATGACGTGTACAGCTGAGAGATCAGCTGGTAAAGAATCAGTTGGCGAGAATGAACTTCAGTTGTATCGATCAGTTAAGTGAATTCAGCTGATGACGTGTTCAGTTGGCGATCAGTTCAGTTGCTTAATTCAGTTGGTTAATCTTTTGTCAAAACACCGTAATTAAGTTTCCAACAGTTAATGACGCCAGAGAGAAACTAAGGAAATTTATGGATGGTTTATGGCCGATTTTGCGCCGTGATATTCGCATAGATGGTCCTCCTACTTATGTCGTCGCAGTGACCAAATATTTGGCGGCCGAATAGGACCAGAAGGACATCGAGATTTACAGGCAGGACAAAAGGTCCTTACAGGCGCCTCAACGATTGTTTCAGCTGCTAACTAAGAAGCCGTTTCCAGGGCTTAACAAGGGGAAAGCACATGAACCACAGAAGAAGGCTGTTCAGAAGCCTGTTGAATATCTGGTGTGCCCAAAGTGCAGTAGCAAGCATGATAGAGAGCATCTACGGGGTTCTGAAATGTGCTTAAAGTGTGGAGCCAATGACCACATGCCAAAGAATTGCCCACTGTGGAAGTAGTCGACTTATGGTCAAGTTTTTTCAATGCATGTTGAGGAGGCGGACCCAAACACTGCACTCTTGACACATAATATAATTTATTCAGCACCATATTATTTATTGGGATTTATTTTGGGGAGGTCCGTTTGATATCCAAAAACTGCTTAGCAACAGTCGGACAAGTTCTATTTGCTCGTAGCTCACATTTGATACCGGATAAGGCAAATTTTTTTTTGAAATGGGGGAGGGGATCGAGCTTCAAGAAATAGTACCGCTTTAATGGGCGAATCTTACGCGTTACTCACCCATCCGCCACTGGAAACACCACTTCCCGTCTGACTTGCATGAAAGCTAAGCAGTGGGAATTCATAGTTCGAATTTTGGGCATATTAGTAGACTAAAATTTGAAATTATAATGAGAACTCTGGGATAGTGAATTCAGCCTGTACATGAGATAATTTTAGTCATTTTGGGAGTTGTTAAGTTGAGTGTATGTTAACATTATCTCAAGGATGATCTATATAGCGGGGGTAGCAACGAATGCTCAGTTAGATTCTAGGACTACTCATTGTTTTATTGTAGACAACTTTGTGAGTTATTTGGGAGTCAAGCCCACTAAGCTGGATATGAGTTATTCTGTGACTGTTCCATCTGGGGAGGAACTGTCAAACTTTTAGTGTTGTCAGAGAGTTTAGTCTCGAGCTACAGGGCCACACTATCTATGCTGACCTTGTTGTACTGTCGATGCCAGAGTTTGATATTATTCTAGGAATGGATTGGTTGTCGAAGAATGGAGTGTCAATCAATTTCCATCAAAAGTCAATGAGGGTCAGACCTGTAACGTCTAAAACCAACTTACGTAAACCACATGCATGCAAATGAATTAAATTACACAATTGTTTAAATTAATTACTTTTAAATGCTTACTTGATTCATATTATATGATTAAAAGTATGATTGAATGACTAAATGATTATATTGCCCGATTTCATGAAATTGAAAGGTTTTACCCTTATATTCGATAATAGGCTAAGGAAAGAAAATAGGGGACGACCAAGACAAAATAAATATTTTTCATTAAATATTTTCAAGGCTTATTAATATGATTAAAAATGATTAAATTTTTTTAAAAATGAGAGAGCTCAAATTATTTTACGAAGTGAGCTCGATTTTACCCGAGAAGCCGATTTTTTGGGCAAACGAGGGAGTTTTAAAATATCAAATGCATTATTTTTGTAAAATAATTTTTATAAACTTTTATTTTTCAATTAAATATGTGTTATTGTGCCTAAATTAGCTAGGATGAGTTGGCCCAATTACTCCTAAACTTAAAAGCCCAAAACCCAAGCCTGTTATCATGCAAATTAAATCTATAAATACAAAGCTAGGTCTTTTTCCACAAACATCAGCCGATTTTCACACACACCACACACACTAAAATTCGAAAACATCAAGGAAGAAAAGCTAGGGTTCTTCGTTGCCCGTTCAATCTTCTTCGTGCCCCTCGCCGACGACCATATATTCGAGAGTTTTAAAACGCAAAGGTATGTTTTCTAAACAATTTGACGCATCATTCACACCATAATATGCATGTTTAAATTATTTTTTCATGAAAAATATTTACGTTCGATGGTTTAACGATATGATGATTATTTTCAAAAGTTTTGACGTTTTTATGCTTGTTTCCTTAACGTAATGATTCCCAAGGACACGTTGCCAATAGGACACGTTTAAAGGACGAGAAAAAAGCTGTTAGATGATAAAAATACACGCTGGATTCGAGCATGGCTAAGGTTGGATAGCACCTAGGGTTTCCTAACTACACTAGATGATCAAGGGCTCGGCGCCATGCATGGCTCGGTCAGGACTTGGCTAGAGGCTGGGCTGGATGTGGATAGGCATTAGGGGCAGTCCTAGCAAATCTTGGAAAACAACCGAGGAAGAGTCCCGTGGGCTAGGACTCTTTACTTGTGCGCGCATGTGGATCGCTCGGCTGTAGTGGGCTCGGATCTGGCTGGTGCTAGTGCGCAGGGGTTGGGGCATGGTCCTGTGACGGTCAAGAGGGTTGGGGCTCGGTGGTGGCTAGAGTAGTAGAGTCCTAGTCGAGTAAGAGTCCTAGGCGTAAGGTTTCAACCGCGGCTCTTGTTCATCGATTGTGCAGGGAAGTCCAGGCGTGGTTTAAGGGCTAGTTAATGGGTTAGGTGCATCCAGTAGGGTCCCTAGGTGGACTATTCAAGTGATGGCTCGAGGTGGCTCGACCATGGTCCAAGAAAATTGAGGGTTGTCTCGGTTTGAATCATGCATGGTTCGAATTATGGCTAGGAAGAAGAAAAGGGTCGAACCATGGTCCACAGAGGTCGATTCATGGTTCACCAGAGTATTTTAGGTATAAAAATTCTGTTTAAAATTTAGAAATAAAATATTAAAGTTTGAATTAATTCAGGAATTTAACGCTTCGATAAAAGTAGATATAACACATGAAAAGGCTTGGCAGCGTCCCGAAAAGGCTTGGCAGCGTCCCAAGGGTCATAACACATGATAAATGATATAAAATGATGAATTTGATGAAAATATAGAATTTGATAATTTATGGTAAATTTGTACAATTTTTACTGTTAAAATTCTAGTTTTGGAAAGTCATGATATTTTATGATTTAAAAAAGAAAAAGGAAAAATATTTTGACAGTTGTGAATTGACAGTGACAAAGATGATATATGTTATTTGGGGGATCCTGTTTTAAGAAAGAACGGTGAACTTACAATTTTATGGGAATATCGTTGGATAAGGCCTCAGAGGAGCCTGTTTACGGGACAAGGCCCCAAAGAGAGCCCGACGATCGCATTTTCCTATTTTTACGTCGGTTCCTGGTGGCCGTGCCCATGCGCAATGGTGAGATAAGAGTTATCAGTCGACCAGAGGATAAAGCTAGTCACTTTCAAGGATCAAACTTCACCTAAAATGATAAAGGATTGAAAGATTTATGATTTTATGATTCTACGATATATGATTTATTTATGCTTAAAATTAGTTTAAATAAAAGTATGATTTTAATGCATGTGCTTGTATATGTATTACATGTTACTCATGTTGATGACGTGTTGAGTCATTAGACTCACTAGGTTTGAATGCTGCAAGTGATGAAATTGAGGGAGGCGCTGACGCTTGACTGGATCGAGGAAAACAGTACACTCCCGAGGGACTTTATTTTCCGCATTATCTTGTTAGTTAAAAGTTTTATAAGGATTTTTGTTAAATATTTTATTTGAGATTTTATGATTTATTTTGAAGTTAGTTTTGATCATGTTAATGGTAGTAGTCGAATTTTGGTAATTGACGATTTTAGGGATTTTATGTACTTGAGATTTAAATTGTTAAATTATTTTGATTTATGGAAATGTTAAGTTATTTTAATTGTTGGTTTTCGAATTAACGGGTATTAAAAATTTTTTTAGTGAAATTTTAAAGTAAAGAGTGAGGGTCGTTTCAAGACCACTAGGCAATGAGGAGTTTGTATTCGACCCAAGTGGACATAACTGCACGCTATGGGTGATATTGTGTCTTCAGGCGAGGAAGCTTATGCATAAGAGGCGCCAGGCATTTTTGGCGAACATTATTTCAAACCATGTTACTACCAGTCAGACAGTAGAAGACATCCCAATTGTCAGAGATTTTCTTGACATGTTTCCTGACAATGTCGCTGGTATTCGACCTGAGCGTGAGGTGGAGTTTTCTATTGATTTTATGTCGGGTACCGTGACAATCTCCAAGGCAACGTATCGTCTAGTGCATGCAAAGATGAATGATCTCAAACAGCAAATACATGAGCCATTGGATAAATGATTCATACGCCCTAGTTGCTCACCTTGGGGCGCACCAGTACTTTTCGTGGAGAAGAAGGATGCCACAACACGAGACTTTGCATCGACTACTGAGAGCTGAATAGAGTTACAATGAAAAATAATTACCCATTGCCAAGGATCTATGACTTATTCGATCAATTGCAAGGAGCTTCTGTGCTTTCTAAGATAAATCTTTGCTCCAGGTATCATCAACTGAGATTGAAGGACGCAGATGTGCACAAGACATCCTTCAGAACTTGCAATGGGCATTATGAGTTCCAAGTGATGCCGTTTGGATTGTGAAATTCTCCAGCGATCTTCATGCATCTCATGAGTCGCGTATTTTAGCTTATTTGGATCAGTTTGTCATCGTATCCATAGATGACATCCTCGTATATTCGAAGAACCAGGAGGAGCATAGCCAGCATCTGCATACCACATTGCAAGTATTGCAGGATCGTAAGCTGTTTGCAAAACCAACTGTGAATTTTTGATGGAGAAAATGGCATTTTTGGGACATTTATCTCTAGCAGTGGCATTGAGGTTGTCCCTCCAAAGTAGAAACAACGAAGGAATGGGCTGAGCCGAATAACGCATCAGAAACCCACCGTTTCTTAGGCTTAGTAGATTACTACATGAAATTCATTCAAGGATTTTCTTCTATTGCAGTGCCACTCACCTCATCGACGAAGAAAAATGCCAAGTTTGTATAGAATTTTGATTGCCGGAAGAGCTTCAACACCTTGAAGCAAGCTCTTATAACATCACCAGTATTAGACATGTCATTAGGGCAAGGTAACGTTTTTTCTACACCGATGCTTCTAAGCTCGGATTAGGCACTGTATTGATGCAGCACGGCTGAGTCATCGCATATGCCTCTAGACAGTTGAAAGAGTATGAAAATAATTATCCGACTTATGATCTGGAGTTAGCTGCTCTAGACTTTGCTTTGAAAATATGAAACACTACTTGTATGGTGATAAATACCAGATATTTACTGATCACAGAGTCTCAAATTTTTCTTAACCCAGAAGGAATTGAATATGCGACAGAGACGGTGGCTAGAGTTGGTGATATTATGACTGCGAAATCAGCTATAATCCGAGAAAAACCAATGTAGTAACTGATGCTTTGAGTAGGAAAGCAGGATTTATAGCACAACTGTCGGTACAAAGATCTCTTCAGCAAGAGATACATAGATTCGATCTCGAGGTCTATCCTAGGGGCAGAGCTCCTAGATTATCCACAATGACAGTGCAGTCCACTTTGGTTGACCGTATTCATAATGGACAGACATCTGATGAGCAATTACAGAAATGACGATATAGAGATGAATCGGGCTGTAAGCTTTATACAGTGAGCGATAGAATTGTAAGGTATAGAGGAAGGATTTGGGTATTTAGAGAAGATTCGATTAGAGGAGACATTATGTCAGAAGCGCACACAACACTGTATTCCATTTACACAAGAGGCACCAAGATGTATAAAGACTTGCAGATGATATATTGGTGGCCAGTAATGAAACAAGACATTCAACATTTTGTAACTGAATGTCTAACTTGTCAGCAGGTAAAAACAGAGCATCAGAGACCAGCAGAGATGCCCAAGCCTCTTCCTATCCTCGACTAGAAATGGAAGAATATTATAATGGATTTCATTGTCGGTTTGCCGAGGTCAGTTAGAGGATTTAACGCCATTTGGGTACTTTTTTATCACATTACCAAGTTAGCACACTTCTTGCTAGTATAAGACGACCTTTTCGATGTAGTATGCGCAGCTTTATATCCAGGAGATAGTCAGATTACACGGGATCCCAGTTACCATCGTATCTGACTGAGACTTGAGGTTCGCGTCGTCCTTTTTGAAGAGTTCACATTCTTTAACGGGGAAGAAATTGCTATTCAGTACAACATTCCATCCTTCAACAGATGGTCAATCCGAGAAGGTGTTACAAATCTTAGAAGACCTACTGCGTGTATGTGTGATCGATTTCTATGGGAATTGAGAATCAAAGCTACCTCTAGTGGAGTTCACTTATACCAATATCTTCCAGTCATCTATGAATATGGCTCCCTACGAGGCATCATATGGAAGGAAGTGCACATAGCCTATTGACTTGGATGAAGTCGCTTAGAGATCAGAACTTGGTCCAGAGCTTGTTCAGCAGACTGTAGACGTAGTAGTCAAAATCCAGGATAAGATGAAGATTGCTCAGAGTTGTCAAAAGAGATATTCTGACAAGAGAAGAAGGGACCTCGGATTTGCCATAGGAGACCACGTCTTCGTAAAAATAACACCTATGAAGGATGTTATGAGATTCGGGAAGAAAGGCAAGTTGAGACCGAGATTCATATGATCATTGGAGATTCTTGAGAAGGTGAGAACACTAGCTTGCCGTATAGCACTGTCGTCGAATATGGCAAGTGTTCACAATGTGTTCCACGTTTCGATGCTAAGGAAGTACATGACCAATCCTTTACATGGTCAATCCTTCAAATGTACTAATCTTTGACTATTAATGCATTACTTAATTTTTTTCCCCTAATTAGTATATAATTTTTCTCTGAATTTATGTGAAATTTAGCTTATACCCTTGCAAACTTATAGTGTGTTTGGTAGAATAAAAAATGAAATTTAAAATTGAATTTGGAATTTGGTTGAATAAAAAAATGGGATTTTAAATTGTATTTGGAATTGAACGAATAAAATATGAGATTCAAAATTGGATTTGGATTTCAAATTAGATTTGGAATTCCAACAAATCTCATGACATCGTATGTTAGAGTTTTAACTGAATAATACACATTAGATTTGATATTGCAATATAAATTATACATATTTCATAAAAGATTAAAAAATATTTTTGTAGTACCCAAAAACAAGTACATGTAAACCCATATATGATTGAAATAATTTAATTATTTAACTCATATTTAAGTGATGCATGTTATTGAAAGGGGATCTGTTACGGTGCCCTAATGCGCAACGAAAGTTTCAAAAATTTGTTTTTCAACAAGAAAACAAAACCGAGAACCCTAAGCCTATAGTGTGTAGAAAATACAAAAACACGAAATGTCATACATAGGGTGTTTAGAATTTTTACCTATCAATCTCAAGGATTGATGTAAATGCTCTAACTAAGTTGTAAACAACTTAGCTCTTGATGGTAGACAATCTACAAGCTTCACCTTACTTTTGGATTCTTTTCTTCAAAATTAGGTCCAACACTAACAAGGTAGATCTACTCTAATTTTGCACTAGAAAAATTAGAGCATTTTTCTTTGAGAAGTGTGTGCTTTCATCAACAATTGAAGAAGCAAAAATGGTGGAGAAAATGAGCTCAAAATTTCGTCCATCCCATGCTAGAGGAGGGAAGGGGAGACTTTTCTTGGTTGGACAAAAAGGTTGTGATGTCCCAAATGCATGCCATGCCTTGGACATTGAAAAAGTTGTCTCCCAACCTTTCATCTCCCTTTCATGCCTTTTGAATTGGGCTTGTAACAATTACAAGGTCCATGGACTTTATTTAAATGTCTCAAACACATTTGAGTCCATTTAAACTTTACTTGATATTACTCAAGTCCACTAGTTTAATAATTATTTCTAATTGGGCTCTACAAGGCCCAATGTTGTTTAATTAATCCAATAATTGAATTAATTTAATTATTTTGAATCTACTAGGTCCACTAGTGTTTAATTTCAACACTTGAATCAATTTAATTTAGTCCATAATATTGTATATGAAAATCACAATTTTCAAATACATTACTCATTTGACCAACTTTTAATTTAGGAACACTTCCTCAAATTAAAAGTTACATTCTCCTTATAGAAGTCATACTTCTATTTTTCCTTACGCTTATAAACTCCTTTATAATCCGTTCAACACATTGAACTATTTTACTTCTCAACAGGATCTAAAAAGTTAGCACTTGTGTGATCCTCAATGGTTCATTGATACAACTAGCCGTGAGTTCACATCTCCATGTGATTCAGACTAAACATGTCCTTATACGAGCATACCCCAATTGCTCCATTCTTACTTATCAACTCCTTGATAACAAGAACGTCAGAACTCAAGTCTGATAGTACCCAACCAATCATGTTAAACGCCTAGCAGCATCGCTTACATGATTCCCTAGGTATCAAATGATAGTGCCGGCAAGAACCATTCAATTATGGTTAGCGTACAGTATGGTCCCTTCATCTCTTATATCCCGACCGATTCGACAACCATTGGTATATCGAGAGTTGTCAATGAATCGATACTATGTGTCATGTTGTAGTTGCATCGATATTGTAATCTATGAAATCCCTTTCATAATTACCACCATACTCTGATCAGAGATTTCATACTACATACACATAGGATATCCATACCCGAAGCTAAACGGCGAATCCCCAATTACAATGCATCGACTCCTATATGTTTCGACAAAACACCCAACCTTGCCACCTGATGACTCCTTAAGAGTCGGTAAACAAGTCAAAGTGCAATGCTAGCACATAGAGTCTCAATGTTGTCCCGTGTCATAAGGACTAATGATGTACAACCATAAACTAAGACGTTTCCACTCGATAAGTGAGAACCACTTGGAAAGTCCTTTATGGAGGGTTGTTCAGTGCACTCTACCAGGAGCACCTATCTGTATGCTCGGACATCACAATGTCCCCTACCAATGAAACATGGTACTCATATCGTAGATACTAGTCTCGAACTCGAGGGGCCTATATCCTTCTTAGCGGCGGCTGAATCGACTAGGAACTGTTTAGAATATACAGTATTCCAAATATGAGTTTCATGATACTCATCATATGAGCATCTCATATTCTTTTTACTATTTGTATATTCAAGGACTTTATCTATGCAACTAGCATGGGTATAAAGATAAAGAAGTGCCAAAAAAAAATTTCAAATATTATTAAAATAAAGACTGTTTATACATAGAGTTTCATTGTGAAAACTCGGCTAACACTTGGCTCGACGTGCACCTACTCTAACAATCTCCCACTTGCACTAGAGCCAACTACCCATATGCTTCAAACCCATCGATTTGCGATGCTTCCCGAATAGTGGTCCAGGTAAAGGCTTAGTTAGTAGATCGGCAACATTATCTTTGGAGCCGACTTTGTCAATCGAGACATCTCCTCTTTCCACAATCTCTCGGAGGATGTGGTACTTTCTCAATACATGTTTGGACTTCTGATGAGACCACGGCTCCTTTGCTTGACCAATGGCTCCCGTGTTGTCACAAAACACCGGGACATGAGCAACTTCATTAGGAATGATGCCCAACTCTTGGACGAAATTCCTAATCCAAACAGCCTCCTTTGCTGCAGCTGATGCAGCAATATATTCTGCCTCAGTGGTGGAATACGCAGTACTGTCTTGCTTGGAACTCTTCCAAGAGACAGCAGCACCATTGAGCATGAATATGAATCCAGAGGTTGACATCGAGTCATCGATATCGCTTTGGAAGCTAGAGTCGGTATAGCCTTCCTATTTCAGTTCTCCACCCCCATAGATCGAGAACAACTTATTGGTCCTTCTCAAATACTTGAGGATGTCTTTCACAACTTTCCAATGTTGAAGACCAGGGTTCGATTGATATCTACTCACTACACTTAGTGCGAAAGCCACGTCAGGACGTGTAGATATCATCTCATACATGATGCTACCAATCGCAGATGCATAAAGAATGCTTGTCATCGCCGCTATCTCTGCATCAGTCTTGGGAGACAAAGACTTAGATAGGGACACGCCATGGCACATTGGTAGATGTCCTCTCTTGGACTCATCTATCGAGAACCGCTTCACGATGGTATCAATGTATGTGGACTGGGTGAGACCAAGCAATCTTTTTGATCTATCTCTATAGATCTGTATTCCCAATACAAAAGATGCTTCACCCAAGTCTTACATCGAGAACTTACTCGCTAACCATATCTTAGTTGATTGCAACATTCCTACATCATTCCCAATGAGTAGAATGTCATCAACATAGAGCACCAGGAATGTCACAGCACTCCCACTGACCTTCTTATACACACAGGGTTCCTCAGGATTCTTAGTAAAACCAAACTCTTTGATTGTACTATCGAATCTAAGGTTCCAACTCCTAGATGCCTGCTTTAGATCATAAATAGATCTTTGAAGTTTGCATACCATATGCTCACTTCCGACATATGTAAACCTTTCAGGTTGAGACATGTAAATCTCTTCCTTAATATCCCCATTAAGAAAGCCTGTCTTGACATCCATCTGCCATATTTCACAGTCATACCATGCAGCTATGACTAGCAATATCCTTATGGACTTGAACATCGCAACTGGAGAAAAGGTTTCCTCAAAGTCAACTCCTTGTCTTTGAGTATATCCTTTTGCTACCAATTGTGCCTTGAAGGTCAATACCTTCCCATCCGCCCCAAGTTTCCTCTTGTAAATCCATTTACACCCTATGGGAACAATTCCCTCAGGTGGATCCACGAGATTACACACTTGGTTCGAATGCATGTAATTCATCTCAGATTCCATTGCTTCAAGCCACTTGGATGAATCGACATCAGATAATGCTTCCTTGAAGGTCCTTGGATCACATCCATGGTTAGGCTCATCATGGCCCTCTTCAAGAAGCAGACCATACCTCATAGGTGGTCTCGAGGCTCTCTCGGATTTTCTAAGAGCTTGTATCTCCTCTCTTGGCTCTTCGGTTGTGGGTTCTATAATTGTGGGTGTCTCCAAAAAGGTTGCATTCCTAGAAACAAACAATTTTGTTTCTTGGGGATGATAGAAGTAGTATCCAACCGAATTCTTTGGATATCCCACAAAGTAACATAAAATGGATCGACTATCCAATTTATCTCCCACTACCTGCTTCACATAAGCAGGGCACCCCCATATTCTAAGATAAGAATATTTGGGTGGCTTACCCATCCATATCTCATATGGTGTCTTATCAACTGACTTTGAATGGACATTGTTCAAGAACAGTGCCGCTTTCTCAAGCGCATATCCCCAAAAAGATGGCAGCAACTCCGTGAACCCCATCATAGACCGAACCATGTCCATCAAAGTCCGGTTACGATCTCCGTAACACAATTCAACTGTTGTGTAGCAGGCGGAGTCCGCTGCAAGAGAATCCCATTCTCCTTAAGATACTCTTGGAACTCGGCACTCAAGTACTCACCACCTCGATCCGATCGAAGTGTCTTGATGCTTTGTCCCAACTGTTTCTCTACTTCACTTTTGAATTCTTTGAACCTTTCAAAGGCTTCAGACTTGTATTTCATCAAATACAGATACCCATACCTCGAAAAGTCATCGGTAAAGGTGATGAAGTAGGCATGTCCATGCTTAGTGGTGATGCTAAACGGACCGCACACATCAGTATGGATCAAATCCAATAACCCTTTGGATCGTTCCACATGGACCTTAAAGGGGATTTTGGTCATCTTTCCTTTCAGACAGGATTCACAATTCTTCAGAGCATTAATATCAGACATATCAAATATGCCCACTCCCACTAGCTTGTTCATCCTTCTTTGGGAAATATGTCCTAATCGAGCATGCCCTAATTGTGCCGAATTTAGAATATCTTGTTTTCTCTTGTTTGTTGTTGTTATTTCTTGGACATTGTTCAGTGGAATATCTTTCAATTTTAAGTTATAGAGATCGTTTTCAAGTTCTCCAGTACCAATTAAACATTCATTCTTGTAAATGTTGCAAACACCTTTGCTAAATAAACAAGAATATCCATTTTTATCAAGCATAGAAATGGAAATAATGTTTTTCACCAAATCAGGTACAAACAAAACATCTCTTAAAATCAACCTAAAATCATTGTTTAACAATAAGTAAACATTTCCCACGGCCTTGGCAGCAACTCTTGCTCCATTGGCCAACCTCAAGAAGGTCTCACCTTCCCTAAGTCTCCTACTTCTTCCCATCACCTATAACTCATTAAAGAGATGTGAGCCACAGCCGGTATCAAATACCCAAGAAGTAGAGTTAATTGAAATGTTTACTTCAATATAGAACATACCGTTTCCAGAACTCTTCTGGGCAAGAGATTCCCTGCAATTACGCCTCCAATGTCCAGGCTTCTTGCAGTGATGACAAATATCAACAGTCTTGTCAGCCTTGACTGGTGTGGCTGCCACAACGGGACTCGGAGCTAGCCACTTCAAGGGCACTTTCTTCTTGGAACGTTGGAAAGAACGTTTCTTTCCCTTCCCACGTGGATCAATCTTCGTACCAGATGAAGAACCCACATAAAGAACCGACTTCTCATCTTTCATAGAAGCCTGCATATAATACTTGGCTTTCAACTCATGGTCACACCATTCCTTGTAAGTCTGCAATTCCTCAGGAGTGTAGTCAGTCGGAGCCTGAACAGGGGACGACTTAGTTAAGTGTATACGCTATCCTTCCGAATTCAAGACGATTTTTAGATTTCTTAGCCAATTGAGGTAATTAGGTCTGGTTAATACGTGTTTGTCGAGTATTACAAATAGCGAATTGCGAATCGAAGACATTGTCAAAAAGTATTGAAAAATAAAACAGATAAATGTTAATGACTATTTTAAAATATTTAGTAAGATATAAAGTATGGACTTTTACATTATAAATGTTTACTCTCACTGTTTTGACATCTTTCACTACCCTCTAGTGAAAACGGGAAACTCCTTTCCTCAGTAGGTACGCAAGGTCCAATTAGCGAATTATGATCCCGAATAATATCAGCCAATCACAATTTCTAAAAGGAAGTTTTCAATTGCATCACCATGCAACTCTCTACGTAAACTTTTGTCTCACGCTTGATTAAGTCCCAATAATATGACGTCGTTCATCTTTACGTGTCAAGCTTTACTCATCGATGATAAATCTTAATAGACGGTCGCCATGAGTTCCCTCAATAATATGAGCCGAAATCACGGGAGTTCCACGTAGTTCACATCACCATGTCAATGGATGTCACAGCTTTCCGGCACCCAGGGCCCCCCAATAATATTAGCCGAGCCCCGAGCATGGGTAACGTTCATCATGCACCCATTGTCGATGGAAGACATGGAAATTATAAACATATTTATAATTCTCCTTTTCGGGCTTGATATTAATTTTGAATTTTATTCAAAATGAGGGTTTTTAATTTAGAAAGGTCTCATCATTAATTTTATTTAAAAGCTTGCCATGTTTGATCGTATGTTTTTCGGATTCATGCAACTTTGTTATAATCATAATAATAACGCACATACTCATTATTTATAACATAGCATGCATATATTATAAACAGTAAACAAAACAAGGATGATCACTCGTCCGAATACTAATGGCCCGAGTGAGCTAAACACGGGCCTAGGTCCAATCCTAGGGAAATGCAAGGGATGCAAATGCAACTATTTCATATGCTTCCAATATTTACATGTCTTCGATCTTCATAATCACCAAGGCCACCATCTTTCAATCTTGATCTTCCACTATACTAATATTTACAAATACATCTCATGGGGGTGAGAACGGGCCATAAACCAAGCCCACTTTAAATTTGATAATTATTACAATCATTCAACACAAAATATCTGATAGGATCGGTTATCACACTAAGAGTGTTTAGAAGGGGGGATTGAATAAACACTCACACTTAAATTGTTCTTTAAGAATATTTGAGTTCAGTTTAGTGACAAACTGAAACTCGGATTCTTGTTGGTCAATAACAATCAGTTAAACTGGAGTAGTTGCGGAAAGTAACTGACTGAAAGATAGAATAAAAAACTGAAAGAAATATGCAAGAGTTGTTTCTGGATGTTCGGAGAATTTAATTACTCCTACTTCACCCCTTCTATCACAAGGATAGGATATTTACTAAAAGACTTTGATCAAGTACAACACTTGTACAGACCCACTTCAGTTTGGACTTACAACTGCCAAAACTGAAACTCTTAGTTATACACAATGTTTTCAGTACGTAACTGATATTAGCACAATTGAGTCTAACAACTTTTAGAGAGTGCTAATAAGCTCAGATTGTAGCCTTGATTGCTACGAGTAATTCAAATGAGAGTGAGCTAAGATTTTGACAGAGTAACAGCAAGCTTAAGATTGAATGATTGTCTCTGTTTTTCATCTGCTGTTCTTCAGTTATATTTATACTTCTTTTTCAACGGTAACTTTGATATGCATTTGAATTCTAGTATCCGTTGATTGCCACTTCATCATTCCTTGGGCAATGTTCTTTTCATTGATTGTGATACGGCGTCTTAAATGCAGTAGCCGAAACACTTTGTTCAATGCTGTAGTGATCGAGGTGTGACGCTCTTGTAATTTGTTTGTCTCCTTTGGTCTTTCCCGAGATGTCTTCAGTTGAGAAGCTTTTAAGACACTCTGTTTTTAACTGATCAGTTTCAACTGATCATTTTACTTTGTATCATTGTATCAATTGTCTTCAGTTGCCGAATATGCTTGTTCCCATCAGTTGATTCATATTTTGTTAATTGATTGATTTACGTTTTGTCAAACTCCAGAATCTTGTTTCCAACAATTTCCCCCTTTATGGTGTTTGACAAAACCAAGTGATTTAAGATCGGATAACTGAGCTCTTTGTAGACTATGCAGCTGAATTATAAAATAACTGGGTTTCTTGTAGATAACATAAAAACTGAAAATATAATATCTGGATTCCTTGTAGATAACATAAAATCAGATTAAATCTTCTTCAGTTGCTTTGTCCTTCCCCTTTTTTTGTCAAACATCTCCATTTGGTCTGATAACTTTCGAACGTCAATGGATAATAGTTTTACATCTGCTGAGATACTTGAGGCGACAGTAGTGAAGGAGGTTTGTAGCGATGTGATTCGATTAGAAACATAGGTTTCCAGTCGCTCAACTCTCTGACTGATTACATTCTGAGTTGTAAAGAATGATCCAACTAGCCCTTGCTTCATTTCTTGCACAGTCTTTCTAAGAGAGTCCATGTTGGCTTGAAGATTGTTTAGTTTTTCTGAGTCAAATTCAATCGAAGAATCTAATTTGACAGAATGCGACAGCTGTTCGTGTTGAATTTTCTTGATTTCAGCTATCATCTGCTGCATGCTGTACTGTATGTTCTGAATTTCTTCAAGAACAGTATCCATTTCTATAGATTGAATTGATGGTTGCTGGTTGGGTGTATCTGAATACTTTGATGGTTGTCCAAAAGAACTGATGCTTGATTAGTTTCCATTGTTCCAATCGTAGATTGAGTTGGAATGTTTTCTTGAATTTGAGATGAAGATGGTTGATTTTGATCAAATAATGGTCTGTTTGCCTGAATGATGGAGATGGATGGGTCATGCATAGAGGCTTCCTGTGGAGGATTAACTGGACTTTGTTCTTGCTCTTTTGATTGAGTGAGCAACTGACTTACTTTATGTTCAGCAGTTTCTGGGTCTGATGGTTTTGCTTGTTCGTCAGGTTGAACAACTTGTTCAGCAGAACTTTCTGACTGAACAGGTACTTCAGTTTGAGCTTTTTCCGATGTAGTTACTTCTTTTTCTGAGTTTTGGATTGGTACTTCAGTTTGGTCTTCAGTTTGAGCAGATATAACTTTTTCATCAATGAGTGACTCAGTTGGAGCTTCAGATGATATTTTAATATCTTGCTCTAGTTGTTCAGCTGACTGAGCAACTGAGTCATACTGAGCTTCTAATGCAACAGCTTGAATGATTTCATCGATGTTTGCCAAGGATAGTTCTTCTTCAGAGTATAACTGTTGTTCTTTCTGAGAAGATTGAGGTATTTCCTGAACTGGGTTTTCAGTTGACTGTGGTGGAGATGGTTCTATCTGTGGAGAGAAGGATAAATCTTTTTCAGGATTTGAGTTGAAAGGTTTTTCATGAATAACCAGTTCCTGATCTTCTTCCCAAAATCTTATTTCCCTTTGCAGGCTACTAAGATCTGCGTCCAGTTGAGTGAACACAGCTCTATCATTGTATGCAGTTGGACTTGTTGGATGGTAGTTGGACTTCAGCTGTTCTACCATTCTTGCTAACTTTTTGACGCGAATCTGATCAAAGAAGTATTTCTGCCTTTCTAATGCTTGTGAGATTGTAGCAGCTTTGACTACTTTCATCACAATTGCTTCTAATTTGATGAACTTTTTCAGTTGAGATCTATGCTTCAGTTCTTTGGCTAATATTTCTGTTCTGAAGCTTTTCCAACGGTCAAAAGATGTTAATTGTGATGTGGCAAATGCATTGACCTGTTCCCAAACAAGGTCAATGTGTGTTTGAATCACATTTGATGGCCGGGGTTCTTCAACTAACTGTCCTTTTCCTTTATCAGTTGAAAGAGTGTGAAGAAGATCCATCCCTGAGTGTGTTGATTGCACTGGTTCCCTTAATATTATACCTTTAGATCTGGCCCTTGGCAAGATGGTAGGGTGATTCACAAGAGTTAATGGGGCTTTAACTTTAGCTGTTGTCTTGTCTTTGGTAACTGGTTCATCAGGTGAGAGTACCTGCAAGGGTATGGATTGAATGGGTTGTTGATCAGCTGATCGAATAACTTCCATTGTTGTTGTTGTTTTGGTTCTTTTAGTCCTTGGTCTTTTGACAAGCCTAGGTGAAGGAGTTATCTCTGTGTCTGATTCACTGAGAATCAGTTTCTTTTTGTTGTTTTGACCTTCTTAACTGGTGATGGTTCAACTTCCAGTTTGGTCCTTGATACCAAGACGTTTTTGGCAGTAAAAACTTTGAACTTTGATGATATTTCAGCATTTTCAGCTACTAAACCTTTCAGTTTTAACAGATAACTGATCTGGATAGCAAAGCCACATGATTGTTTGGATGACTTGAGCATATTCTTCAAGATGTTAAACAGAATACATCTCCAATTTACTTTCTTTTCACTCATGATTATGGTCATTACCTGGAATTTTTCGAGTGTAAGAGCAGCATAAGAACCGGCTTTTTCTAATATTCCCTTTGCTACGATATCAGCTAGCAACTGAATTTCTGGTTTCAGTTCCTTCTTTGGATCGGAAACCTTGATTTTTTTTCCATCAGCAGATAATCGGGATTGCATTTCTTCAATGTCCTGAGTTTTCCCTTCAGAAAAATTCACATAACCATCAGTTGGTAAAGAAAATATTTCTCCGAAAGATTCCTCAGAAAGAATTGATAGTCACAGATATAGTGTCTTTATTAGTGATAAATCCTTTTCTGTAGAATTCGTTGACCTGTTTGAGATATATCTTCTGGAAGATTGTCCTAAGAACTTCCTGAGACCTGCTGATTCAAGCTTTAGAAATACATCCATAATATCTGTTTCTTGAATCGATAGAACGGAGTTAAAATCGATGACCATTGCATTCAATATATGAGCAGGAATTTGAGTTGCCATTGATAGCTGAGTGATTTCCTGTCGAGAAAAAAATTATAGATTTGCTTTGAGAATAGAGAATAGTCGTGAATGTAAGGAAGACGAACTGAATCAAAGCGGGTAAAGTACTTTTGTTTGTGACTGTTTGAATTATTGGACTCGTGTCAGTCCAGGAAACATTTTGAATAGAAAATGTGTGTACGTAGTGCTGTAAGCGTGTGTACAATTTTGAACGGTTAAAAGTGTGTCCACGTTATAATCTGAAATTCATCATGATTTGGCAGACAGTCACGTCATTTGATTTGGAATATAATAGATTAAATTAATTAACTTATATGAGAAGATTAGTGAAATTGTCAACTGATCGATCAGTTAGTGAAGCTGAGTCCTTTCAGTTGAGAATACACTAACAACTGTCTTCTCAGTTAACCTCTTAAACCACCATTCCCCCTAAATAAATGCGTTAAAATAAAATAATGCTGATTAATTAAGAAAATCTTGAGGCTTAGTAGAGTAATAGTCATTTAAGGATGTGTCTTTTCATTTTCCTCGTCATGACCTATAAATAAAAGTAGAGGAGTTAGTCACAAGTAACAGAAAAAAATGGAAGGAGTAAGCAGTTCAAACGTCTCTCCACTTTCGCTTGAAGCTGAAAAAGCTGCCATAGAGGACAAGGTTTTTTATGCCAGTCTTCCCTATTGGGAAGAGTTACAGGAGCTGGAGCTTCTGTACAATTCTGGGAGGGTTACCACTTTCAGGCGGATGGCCCAGCTGAGAGAGGTGCGAAGGCACTTAAATATTTCTGTAGAGGTGGATGCTTTCAAGGAAGGCCATCTCTATGAGCTGATGCTTCGCAAGGAGCTGGAGATCCTTAACGGCATTGCTTCTTCTCACAGCTTCTCCAAGACTTCTTCCTCAGCTTTGGCTGTTTGGATGAGGATGTGGATAGCTAGTGTTGAAGAAAATTATCAACATGTTGTTCTCTACAAAATTTATGGATAAATAAAATGTTTATTTTGATAATGCGTCATTTTTCTTTATTTCTGCACATAATGATCTGTGTGAAATTCATCAGTTGTAAACTTATGAGCAAACAAGAAAAACCAGTTGTGATAAGTAAACAAGTGAACTGTTAAGAAACTAATTATCATAAATTTATTATGAACTGATACTATTTAAACGGCTGTTAATGAAAATCAAACTGGTGTCAGTTGATAATGAACAACTGATAACTTAAAAGTCCTCGGTATATGTGAAAGCCTCTTTGATTGACTTGAGACTCGTCAGCTTCTCCAACGTCTTTGTCCTATAAATAATATGATAGTGATTAGAGTGTGATGCAATATCAGTTCAAAATATTTCAATATGTCCGATTCTGATACATGCAGCAGCACTCATGTCCATGTGACTGAGCAATCAGCTCCTCGTTTAGCAGATATCAAAAGAAAGATGGAAAGATATGTCCTGCAGAAGGTGTTGACAACATGGGAGAAAATTCATGAATTGAAGAGGGTTAGTGACAGTGGTGCAATTCCTACTCGTGCTCAGGAGGACAAGAGCACTGAAGTATCTTGCACGTTTTGAAGTTAGGCATGTTAGAGATTTGGTTGAAGACAATTGTCTTTTGGAGGCGTTGTTGTGGAAGGAGTGGCATGTTGTTGATAAGATTTCGAAATCTAGGGCATTTTCTAGAGTTCGAATTTATGAATTAAATGATTGGGTTAGAGCATGGCTTGATTCAGTTGATGCGATGATATGTTCTGTAAACTGGAAACGTTGGTATGCGTAATAAAATGTTATTTTCGATTTGTTGTGTTCTTATTTTCTGCATATAATTCTGTTAGTGAAGCATAATTAATAATTTCTAAGACAACTCAATTAAGCCAAGTATATTTCTAAAATAAGAAAACTTAGCCTCGGATAATGGTTTTGTGAAGATGTCAGCTGCTTGCTGTTCAGTTGAAATATATTCTAGTCGAATATCCTTCTTCAATGCATGATCCCTGATAAAGTGATGCCTGACATCTATATGCTTGGTCCTTGAGTGAAGAACTGGATTATAAGTAATGGCAATTGTGCTTGTATTATCAAAAAATTTGGGCGATTCAGTTGACTTGACTCCATAATCCTTCAGTTAGTTGCTGAATCCAAATCAGTTGTGCACAGCAGCTACCAGCAGCAAGATATTCTGCTTCAGTAGTTGATGTAGCTATAGATGTCTGTTTCTTGCTGAACCAAGAGATCAGTCTATCTCCTAAGAACTGACAAGATTCACTTGTACTTTTGCGATCAAGCTTACATCCTGCATAATCTGCATCTGAGTATCCAACTAAATTGAAGGTGGAGTCTTTGGAATACCATAATCCAACATTTTGTGTATCCTTAAGATATCTCAGAATTCTTTTGGGTGCTGAGAAATGTGATTGCTTAGGGTTTGCTTGAAATCTGGCACACATACAGACAGCAAAAACAATATCAGGGCGACTGGCTGTTAGGTATAGCAATGAACCTATTAATCCTCTGTATAATGTCGCTTCTACTGATATTCCCCATTCGTCAATGTCTAGTTTAACTGATGAGCTCATGGGAGTTGTTGCTGCTGAACATGATTCCATACCAAATTTCTTTAGCAGCTCCTTTGTATATTTTGTTTGACTAATGAATATACCAGTTTCCAGTTGCTTCACTTGCAGTCCAAGAAAGAATGTCAGTTCACCCATCATACTCATTTCAAATTTATCATGCATTAACTTAGCAAACTTTTCACACAATTTGGGGTTAGTTGACCCAAAAATTATATCATCAACATAAATTTGAACTAATAAGATATGATTATTTTTAGTAAATTTGAATAAAGTCTTATCAACTGATCCTACTGAAAAAATCATGATCAGTTAGGAATTTTGAAAGAGTTTCGTACCAAGCTCTGGGAGCTTGTTTAAGACCATATAATGCTTTGTTTAAATAATATACATGATCAGGAAATTTGTGATTAATAAAACCTGGAGGTTGTTCGACATATACTTCTTCCTGTAACTGACCATTTAGGAATGCACTTTTCACATCCATCTGATAAACTTTGAAGTTTTTGTGGGATGCATAAGCAAGAAATATCCAGATTGCTTCCAATCTTGCAACTGGAGCATACGTCTCATCATAGTCAATTCCTTCTTCTTGCCTATATCCCTGTGCTACTAGTCTTGCTTTATTGCGTATAACTGAGCCATCCTCGTTTAGCTTATTCCTGTAAACCCATTTCGTACCTATAATGGTTTTTGAAGTTGGTCTTGGAACTAAGTTCCAGACGTTATTGTGAGTGAACTGATTCAGCTCTTCTTGCATAGAATTTACCCAGTTGGAATCAGTAAGAGCTTCATCAGTTTTCTTTGGTTCCAGTTGTGAGACAAAAGCTGAGTGAATAAATAAATTTAACATTTGATTGCGAGTTCTTACAGGATCAGATGGATTTCCTATTACCAGATGAGGTGGATGTGATTTTCTCCATATGTATTCTGTATTTGTTGCATCAGCAACTTCTTCAGTTGGCATCTGAGTGCGATTTTCAGTTTCATTTAATGTCTCAACAGCTGGTATTTGAATGTTATCAGTTTCCTTTAATAACTGATTGTTGTCATTGACTTCCTGCTCATTTAATTGATCTAAAATCTCTGGTTCTGGTGTTTGGAAGATGTCTTGATTGTTATGACTTTCATCTTTATCATCATCATCCAAACTTATATCTGTCAATCGATCAGCTAGCTCAACTTGATCAGTTGGCTTATCAGTTAGTACAGTTTAATCAAAATTAACATGCGCAGATTCTTCAACATTTAAAGTTTTCTTATTAAAGACTCTATAAGCTATACTAACTGATGAATATCCAAGGAAAATTCCTTCTGCAGATTTGGCATCAAATGCTTTTAAGTAATTTTTACCATTATCATGAATAAAGCATCTACAGCCAAATATTTTGAAATAGGTGATTATACTTTTTCTTCCATGCCAGATCTCATATGGTGTTTTCATATGATTCTTATTAATCATCGATCTGTTCTGAGTATAACACGCAGTGTTTACTGCCTCTGCCCAAAATCTTTGAGAAATCCCAGAATCAGCAAGCATTGTTCTAGCAGCTTCTTTTAGGGTCCGATTTCTTCTCTCAGCTACACCGTTTTGCTGAGGAGTTCCTGCTGCTGAGAGCTCATGCTTGATTCCAGCGTTTTCTAGAAAATTTGAAAGTGTTTGATTGATGAATTCAGTTCCTCGATCAGATCTGATTCGATCAATCCCAACTGATTTTTCATTTAAAAGTCTTTTGAAGAGTTTAATCAGTTGTGCAGCTGTATGGTCTTTGGATTTTAGAAATATAACCCAGGTAAATCTTGAAAAATCATCTACGACCACCAGGGTGTATTTCATTCCCCCTAAGCTCATGACTGGAATTGGACAAAAGAGATCCATGTGCAATAGCTCTAAGCATCGGGATGAAGATTTACAGCCCTTGTTTTTGAAAGAAGATCGTACTTGTTTTCCATACTGACATGCTGAGCAAAGTTTTTCTTTTGAAAAATTTATTTTGGGCAAACCAGTTACAAGTTCATGTTTACTCAGATAAGCAATGGATTTAAAGTTTAAATGATTTAATCTTTTATGCCATAACCAGTTTTGAGATGAATTTGAAGCAATGAAGCAAACTGGTGCATGAGGCTGTTCATTCCAACTGACTTTATATGTGTTTCCACATCGTTTGCCAGTTAGTATGATTTCATCAGTTGATGTTTTAACTGAGCATGAGTTTTTATCAAATTGTACCAAAAATCCATTATCGCATAACTGACTTATACTAATCAAGTTATACTTTAGATTTTCTACCAATAATACATCTTTAATAGTAAAGTTACCATGGATAATCTTACCCTTACCCACGGTTTTACCTTTGGAATTATCTCCGAAACTGATGTTTGGACCACTATATTTGGTCAGTTGAGATAGCATACTTGCATCTCCTGTCATATGTCGTGAGCATCCGCTGTCCAAATACCATATTGAATTTCTATCTGTACCTGTTACCTGCAAGCACATACATAATATGATTTGGTACCCATATCTATTTGGGTGCACGACTTATTAGTCCCTTTGGAATCCATACTTGGATTAGTCTAACTGTCTTTCCAGTAGCTGTGTTCCAAATTTTTTTTCTCGACTTCTGTGTGTTAGGTGTGTGTTGTATAGATGAAACAATATGCATTTTGACTTGGTTCGACTGATTGTTTAGTCTGTATCTTTTCTGGACTGGATTGCAGTTGTGATAATTCGAATAGTTATTTGAACGATTCCTTCCAAACATTTTTGATGACTGACTTACTGAGTCAGTAGAGATTTTTGGACTGTAACCAACTCCATGTCTTTTGCCCTTATACATATTCTCAATGGATTGTTCATTCATTTTGCTAGGCTCAAATTTTTCTTGATCTACTGTTGATCTGACAAATTGAATGTACTTTCATTTGTTTACTGTCAACTGTGGTTGTGTATCTTTTGAAAGTGTTTCTCCTTGATTACTGAATCCTAAACCAGTTTTGTCAGAAACTGATTTTTGAGAATTATGCATCTAATTCAATTCAGTAGACGACTTATTCCAAGATTGAATGAGTTCAGTCTGTTTTGAATTTTCAAGGATCAATTTCTAGATCAGTGACTGATCTTTCTTTTTCTCCGCTTTTAGCTCAGCAATTTCCCTTCTTAGACTCAACTCATCAACTGATTCATCAGTTTTGGTTTTGTTGTCTATGGGATCATTTTGCTTTGATTTCATTTCCTCAAAAGATAATGCAAGTTTCTGGTATTCATTTACCATATCATGCAATGTCAAAATGAGTTCTTCTCTTGTAAAATCAATTGAACTAAAATCAAATACCTGTTGACTTGTAGATTCTGCTTCAGCATCATTTGCCATTAGACATTTGACTTCCTCTTCATCACTTGAGCTATATGAGCTTTCTGGTTCTGATTCATCACAATCAGTTTCTGCCCATTTGGATTTGTTTTCTTCTGCTAATAGAACTTCGTATTTTTTTCTGTTGGTTTTCTTATCATCTCTGGGCCTTCTCTTATGGTCATATGGTTTCTTTCTTCTGTCAGTTGATCCTTGACTGTCCTTTTTAGGTTTAGGACAGTCTGCAATGTAATGACCTTTTTTGCCACAATTGTAGCAAGCATTTGTTTCTTCTTTTGAATTATTTTTCTGGTATTGCTTCTGAAAGTTTCCTTGGTTGTTTCTCATGAACCTCCCAAACTTTTTGATGAATAATGACATTGCATCATTGCTTAACTGATCAGCAGATTTCTCAGCTGAACTGCTTGATTCAGTTCTGACAGCTGCTAAGGCAGTTGTAGTTGTAGGAGTAGATGGTTCTCCTTCTCTGTTCTGCATTTCAAATTCATAAGCTTTTAAATCAGCAAATAGTTCATGAATTTCGATCTGGTTCAAGTCTTTTGATTCTCTCATAGCCATAGTTTTGACGTCCCATTCCTTTGGAAGACCTCTCATTACTTTTAATGCAACCTCTTTGTTAGTGTGCACTTTACCGAGTGCATTTAATTCATTTACAATACTGCTCACCCTTTCATCATACTCATTCATTGACTCTCCAACCTTCATTTTGATATTGTCAAATTTCTGGACAGCAACAGATAGTTTATTTTCTTTTGTTTGGTCATTTCCTTCATACAACTGAATCAACTTCTCCCAAATTTCTTTTGCTGTTTTGCATATCTTTATTTTGTTGAAGGTTGCTTTATCCAATGTTTTGTATAGAGTATCTTTGGCCACGTTGTCAAGATTGGCTTTTCTCTTGTCCTCAGTTGTCCACTCTTCTCTGGGCTTCTGAATTCTCTGTGGTGCCCCTTCAGTTATGGCTATTGCTGTGTTTGCTTTCAGAATCTTCATGGGTCCGTCTGTTATGACAAACCACATATCATCATCTTGTCCAGCTAAGTGAGCCTGCATTCTGATTTTCCAGTCATCAAAATCTTCACTTGAGAACATAGGAATTTTATGGAAAGAAGTCATGCTAACAGATTTATAGATCAGAAGTATTCAAAAACAAGATTCAACTGCTCTGATACCACTTGATAGGATTGGTTATCACACTAAGAGTGTTTAGAAGGGGGGGGGACGGTTGAATAAACACTCACACTTAAAATTGTTCTTTAAGAATATTTGAGTTCAGTTTAGTGACAAACTGAAACTCGGAATCTTGTTGGTCAATAACAATCAGTTAAACTGGAGTAGTTGCGGAAAGTAACTGACTGAAAGATAGAATACAAAACTGAAAGAAATATGCAAGAGTTGTTTCTGGATGTTCGGAGAATTTAATTACTCCTACGTCACCTCTTCTATCACAAGGATATGATATTTACTAAAAGACTTTGATCAAGTACAACACTTGTACAGACCCACTTCAGTTTGGACTTACAACTGCCAAAACTGAAACTCTTAGTTATACACAATGTTTTCAGTACGTAACTGATATTAGCACAATTGAGTCTAACAACTTTTAGAGAGTGCTAATAAGCTCAGATTGTAGCCTTGATTGCTACGAGTAATTCAAATGAGAGTGAGTTAAGATTTTGACAGAGTAACAGCAAGCTTAAGATTGAATGATTGTCTCTGTTTTTCATCTGCTGTTCTTCAGTTATATTTATACTTCTTTTTCAACGGTAACTTTGATATGCATTTGGATTCTAGTATCCGTTGATTGCCACTTAATCATTCCTTGGGCAATGTTCTCTTCATTGATTGTGATACGGCGTCTTAATTGCAATAGCCGAAACACATTGTTCTATGCTGTAGTGATCGAGGTGCGACGCTCTTGTAATTTGTTTGTCTCCTTTGGTCTTTCCCGAGATGTCTTCAGTTGAGAAGCTTTTAAGACACTCTGTTTTTAACTGATCAGTTTCAACTGATCATTTTACTTTGTATCATTGTATCAATTGTCTTCAGTTGCCGAATATGCTTGTCCGCATCAGTTGATTCATATTTTGTTAATTGATTGATTTACGTTTTGTCAAACTCCTAGAATCTTGTTTCCAAGCAATATCCTAGCATACACCTAGCAAATTGGGCTTGGGCTTTTGATCATCCTTCATGCATAATATCACATATCATACACCATCAATTAATTATCACAATAATTAAATGATCCAATATTATATATCTTGATCCAATCACTAACCGCCACGATTATAAACTAAATTAACAAAGTATACAAACTCCTTTGTGTACTTTCTAATTAATTTATTTATAACCGAATTTCTTGTAAATCACCATTTACTATAAATAATTAAAGTCCAACTTCAATTATTTATTTCATGAGAAAATATTTTCAATTTTTGTAAATTTAAACTTAAGGGTCCAAAAAATCATTTTTCACCAAAAACATTTTGGCCCATTTAAATTTCACAAATATGCTAGTCATCTCATGGCCCAACAACTTCAAGGCCCATGACACTTTGATAATCCAAAACACTTTTGGAAACCTAGTCATTTTCACCGTCGCCAGAGCTCCGTTGCCAGATTCCGGACAACAAATTTTTTTTTAATTTTAAATAGAGGGCTTCGGGCAGAGGGGCTGCCCTTGCTGCCCGAAATGGGCTGCTCCTCGGGCAGCCCGAGCTGCCCGAAATGGGCAGCAACATGCTGCCCGAAAATGCCCCATGTGTTGGCCTTGATTTTGTTGCAAAATTACACCTCATGCGGTTAGAAATCGACCTCAATATAATATATTGTATTTTCTACACCAAAATTGTAACCATAGCTCTGATACCACTTGAAAAGCGATCGGTTACGGTGCCCTAATGCACAACGGAAGTTTCAAATATTTGTTTTTCAACAAGAAAACAAAACCGAGCACCCTAAGCCTATAATGTATAGCAAATACAAAAACACGAAATGTCATACATACGGTATTAAGAATTTTTACCTATCAATCACAAGGATTGATGTTATGGCTCCAACTAAGTTGTAAACAACTTAGCTCTTGATGGTAGACAATCTACAAGCTTCACCTTGCTTTTGGACTCCTTTCTTCGAAATTAGGTCCACCACTAACAAGGTAGATCCACTCTAATTTTGCACTAGAAAAATTAGAGCATTTTTCTTTGAGAAGTGTGTGCTTTCATCAACAATTGAAGGAGCAAAAATGGTGGAGAAAATGATCTCAAAATTTCGTCCATCACATGCTAGAAGAGGGAAGGGGAAACTTTTCTTGGTTGGACAAAAATGTTGTGGTGTCCCAAATGCATGCCATGCCTTGGACATTGAAAAGTTGTCTCCCAACCTTTCATCTCCCTTGCATGCCTTTTGACTTGGGCTTGTAACAATTACAACGCCCATGGACTTTTATTTAAATGTCTCAAACACATTTGAGTCCATTTAAACTTTACTTGATATTACTCAAGTCTACTAGTTTAATAATTATTTCTAATTGGGCTCTACAAGGCACATGGGTGTTTAATTAATCCAACGCTTGAATTAATTTAATTATTTGGACTCTACTAGATCCACTAGTGTTTAATAAATTCAACACTTGAATTTATTTAATTTAGTCCATAATAATGTATATGAAAATCACCATTTTTAAATACATTACTCATTTGGCCAACTTTTAATTTTGGAACACTTTCTCAAATTAAAAGTTACATTCTCCTTATAGAAGTCATACTTCTGTTTTTCCTTACGCTTATAAACTCTTTTATAATCCGTTCAACACATTGAACTATTTTACTTCTCAACGGGATCTAAACATGTGATTCGGACTAAACATGTCCTTATACGAGCATACCCCAATTGCTCCATTCTTACTTATCAACTCCTTGATAACAAAAATGTCAGAACTCAAGTCTGATAGTACCCAACCAATCATGTTAAATGCCTAGCAGCATCGCTTATATGATTCCCTAGGTAACAAATGATTGTGCCTGCAAGAACCATTCAATTATGGTTAGCGTACATTACGGTCCCTTCATCTCATATATCCCGACCGATTCGACAACTATTAGTATATCGAGAGTTGTCAATGAATCGATAATATTTGTCATGTTGTAGTTGCATCGATGGTGTAATATCTGAAACCCATTTCATAATTACCATCATACTCTGATCAGAGATTTCATACTACATACACATAGGATATCCATACCCGAAGTTAAGCGGCGAATTCCCGACTACAATGCATCGACTCCTATATGTTTCGACAAAACACCCAACCTTGCCACCTGATGACCCCTTAAGAGTTGGTAAACAATTCAAAGTACAATGCTAGCACATAGAGTTTCAATGTTGTCCCGGGTCATAAGGACTAATGGTGTACAACCATAAACTAGGACGTTTCCACTCGATAAGTGAGAACCACTTGGAAAGTCCTTTATGGAGGGTTGTTCAGTGCACTCTACCAGGAGCACCTATCTGCATGCTCGGACATCAAAATGTCCCCTACCAATGAAACATGGTACTCACCTTGCAGATACTAGTCTCGAACTCGAGTGGCCTATATCCTTCTTAGCGGCGGCTGAATCGACTAGGAACTGTTTAGAATATACAGTATTCCAAATATGAGTTTCATGATACTCATCATATAAGCATCTCATATGCTTTCTACTATTTGTATATTCAAGGACTTTATCTATGCAACTAGCATGGGTATACAGATAAAGAAGTGCCAAAACAATAATTTCAAATATTATTAAAATAAACACTGTTTATACATAGAGTTTCATTGTGAACACTCGGCCAATACTTGGCTCAACGTGCACCTACTCTAACAGTTATATGTTATATTATTTTAAAATGTATATTTATTTATTTATGTAATTTAAAATGTTTTCTCAAGTTTTATCTTTTATACAAATATTCAATGCAGATTTGAGAAAGAAGATTGGAGATGATTATGGTGTTAAAAATTTAAAGTTAAATTAAGTATTTAGATGAATTATGAATTTTAGCATTTAAGAATTAACATTAATTTATCGAGTGAAATAGAAACGTAAAGCATTTTTAATTAACAAATTTTGAAAATAAGGAATTTAATATTTCCACTTGAAATAAAATATTTTAGTAACTATTTTTATGAATTAATTAATTTAATTAGGTATTATTTAATTATGGGTAGAATTTAAATTTTTTATGAATCTATATTTCAAAAGTTGGAGGGTTTAATTTGTAATTTAAAACATAGTTAATTAACCTAAAACCCTAGTTAATATTGATTCAAATATAAGATCAAGAATCATACCCAAACTTTATTCACAACTCACGCGCACGAACAAACACACACACACACACACACACACACACATTGGCCGAAACTTCACATAGGGCTTGGAATTTGGTGGCTCTTCTCCTAGCAACATCAATAGCCGAACATCCACATTCAAATCCTTGATAAATTTAGCCACTTTTCAAAACATTAAACGTAGCAAACCATCTCTGTTCGGCCTCCGTTCTTCCCGCGTTTGTTTTTCAATATTTCGTTCGTTTTAACACAAAGGCATCTCTAAACCTTTACTTTATGTATCGATCATGTTAAATACTGTATTAAAATATGCATGAAAACTTGTTTGTTTGATTATATTTATACTAGAATGTTATTAAAAATTGTTTCAATATATAAAGTACATGAACTTCAACATTTTTCTCGAGTTTTTGATCGTCGTCTTTGCTGGACCGATCCTATGGCTTGATGCTATATATTTTCATGTTATAGGGTGTGTTTATATATTAATAGGTGGTCAGAGATGGGTTGAGAAGTTACTGGACAACAGAAAATGAAACAAGCACAAAACTGCACACATAGGGGCAAGATCGCGGGTTCTAAGTTGGGTTGGTTGTAGGATAGACCAGGGCTCCTGGCTAGGGTCTAGTCAGGGTCTTGGCGGTCCTTGGGGAAGCCTGGTATGGATCGGTTAGGGTCTGCTCGTAGGGCCAAGCCGCTGGAGTCAAAACCGCACCGTGCGCACATGGGGTGGTCGCGCTTGGGGTTGTGCACGAATGGTGTGATTTGTGCGTTGTACTTGAGTTAGGGTGATGCGAACACGGGTCGTCAAGCCCCAAGGAAAGCATGGGATCCATTGCAGTTGCCGGAAGGACCAGTCACGAGGGGTCGACTAAAGAAGTTCAAGGAGGCACTACAGGGAGTAATGAGCAAGCATGAAGGGGTCGTGATGAATAGGAGTATGTTGGAAGGCCAAAGGAATATGATTCAAGCATTAATTTCATCAACCGAGTCTTCACGGACCTTGACACGGATCTGCACATGGGGTCCATGCTCTATACAGCCTGAGATGCCCATTGACAGTGTTTACACGGACCCGACGACGGACCCAGGCACGGGGTCCGTGCCCTATTACATTGGCGAAGACAGTGTCTACACGGACCCATACACGGAGGTGAGCACGGGGTCCGTGTCCCTTGTTTCCAGCTGAAGTTTATTCCCGAGTGTACACGAACCGGACACGGAGGGCCACACAGGGGTCCGTGTCCTAGAGTTTTGGGCGAGAAAAATTACCTTCTTTAGAGTTTTATTTTGTTAGGAAACTAGATTTTAGTAATCTTTTTGATATGTAAACCATATTGGACGAATTTTTACACACAATACACATATTATTTGGAGTTTTATCAAGCTTGTGAGATTTCTCTCTCAACTTTTCAAGGCTTTAGCTTTGTTAAATCAAATCAAACTTATCAAAGTTTATAACTTTGTGGCGTTTGTCGATCGTGCTTGTGCGATTTGTCGTAGGCGTCGTTCTTCGAAGGTTCGTATCAAATTTCGATTGTTATCCTCGTGTTTATTTGTTGCTAAACTTTTATAGTTTAGAGGTGAATAATACATCAATTACTTGATTCAAAAGATCGGGGAAAACACACGAGTCTTATTATCGTAATTAAATAGAGGGTGCGATTGTGTTTTAATCGTGTTTGCTATTTATTCGTATCGAGATTCACATCATTTGGTATCAGAGCTTCAGGTTTATTGAATTCAAGTAAGTTATCTTGTTATTGAATTTGCAGATCTGTATTATTTATTCGTTAGTTTTCAGATCTGTTTTGTTCTATCGTTCTTCGTAATTTTTTCGTGAATCTGTGATTCTCGAAATTTGTTGGTGTCTTTTTTTTGGGATTTTCGAGTAGTACTCAGCCTAAAAAAAAAGTACCAAAAATCCGAAAATCCACCATTATTTCTTTTTGATATATTGTTCTATTTCCTTTAGAGAGCCATATTCAATTGCCTCTCACAGTAAAAAAAATAAAGGTATTTCATATATTCGAATTTCTTGTCCTACACAGTCCAAGTGAGTCGGTCACATTTGTTCACAAGTTTAAACTTGATCGTTTGATAAACTCAAATACAAAGCTTGAACACACCTTCGAGAGATGCATCAAATTCGAGTGAAAACATTTGAGTGTGAGTGTTATTTCTTTGGAGTGGCTAGTGAGTATTTGTTGAGAGCAAAAAAAATTGAGAGAAAAGACAAGTGAATTTCTTTGGAGTGACCGTGAGCATTTGGTGAGGATTATTTTATTTCTACTAACCTTTTCTTGCAGGTACAAATTTGAAATTAAATGGAGAGGGAGGTAGGAGATAGTTCTAATCCGGGGTTATCTAAGGTCCAAATGGAGGCGTTGACTGGACATTTTTCTAGGATGATAAAGATTGAGATGGAGTCATTATATGAGCGTTTGGATAGGATTGAAGTGAGTCCTAGCTGGGGGTAAATCTAAGGTTAGAGACTTGGGTAGAGGCGAAGATGAGGAATATAATTTGGGGGGAGAAGAAGAGAGTCAAAATGAAAATTGGGGTAGGAATGGAAGAGGTAGAGGAGTTGGTAGAGGAAGAGGAGAAGCTATGAGGGGTAGATTTAATGATGGGCACAGAGAAGATGGACATGGGTAGCATCAAGATGAAAATTCCTTCCTTCCATGGCAAATCTGACCCGGAGGCGTACTTAGAATGGGAAAAGAGGGTAGAATTTGTTTTTTAGTGTCACCACTACTCCGAACAAAAGAAGGTGAGGTTGGCGGTGGTGGAATTCTTAGACTATGCTCTCATTTGGTGGGATCAATTAGTGACCACTAGAAGGAGGTATAATGAGAGACCCATTGATTCTTAGGATGAGATGAAGAGGGTAATGAGAAAGAGGTTTGTACCCAATCACTATTATAGGGAGATGTTTAAGAGGCTACAAACTTTGAGGCAAGGGTCAAAGAGTGTTGAGGACTACTATAAGGAGATGGAGGTAGTCATGATTAGGGCCAATATTGAGGAGGATAGTGAGGCAACCATGGCTCGTTTTCCTTGTGGCTTGAACAGGGAGATTCAAGATCAAGTGGAGCTTAGGCACTACTTGGACCTTGACGAGATGGTGCAAATGACCATAAAGGTGGAACAACAACTCAAAAAGCGTGGAGTTGGCCGCACCAACCAAACTGGAGGTACGTCTTCTTCTTGGCGACCAAATGTAGCAAAGCGTGATGATAACAAAGTGGTGACCAAGCCTAAGATTGAGACAAAGCAAGAGGCACCTAGACACGGAGTGCAAGGTAAAACTGAAATTCCTTCTACTCGTTCTAGAGATACTAAATGTTTTAGATGTCAAGGGTTGGGTCATATTGCTAGTGAGTGTCCTAATAAGAGGGTAATGTTTTTGAATGGATATGGTGAGTATGAGTCTCAAAGTGAGGGAGATGGCGAGGGTAGTGATGATGATATGCCTGCATTGGAGGATCCCGATGAGGGATATGGAGCGGTTATATGAGAAGCGCTAGTGACTAGGCGAATCATGAGTTCCCAAGTCAAGGATGAGGAGGCTAGCCAAAGGAGAATTTGTTCCACACTAGATATTTTGTGAATGGTAAGGTTTGCAATGTAATCATAGATGGGGGTAGTTGCACTAATGTGGCTAGTGTTGAGATGGTGGAAAAATTGGGATTGCCTACAATAAAACACTCTCAACCATATAGGCTTCAATGGTTGAATGATTGTGCGTAGGTGAAAGTAAATAGGCAAGTTATAGTGTCCTTTTCTATTGGGAAGTATGTGGATGAGGTTTTGTGTGACGTGGTGCCCATGCATGCTTGTCATATTTTGTTGGGTAGATCATGGCAATTTGATAGGCACGTTACTCATGATGGGTTCAAAATAGTTATTCATTTGTTTAAAGAAAGAATCCATTGTATTGCTTCCTTTGTCCCCAAAGCAAGTGTTGGAGGACCAATTGAAAAAGAAAAAGAGAGATGAGGCCGAAAAGAGGAGTGAATTAAAAAGTGAGATGGCCTTTGAAAACAAAAACGAAGTGGGTGAAAAAAAGAGTGATCAAAAGAGTGAGATAGCCATAAAAACAAAAAAAGAGAGGAAAGAAAATGAGGGAAAAGAAAAGAGAGGAAAGAGGCCAAAAAGAAATCATATATGGCCCAAAAAGGTGAGTTGAAACAATCGTTGCACACACATGAACCACTTGTGTTAATTCTTTACAAGGAGATCCTCCTTAACACAAGTGATATAGCCGGGTCCCTTACGAGCATTATTGTTTCACTATTGCAGGAATTTGACGATGTATTTCCGGAGGAGCTACCTCAAGGTTTACCACCATTGAGGGGGATTGAACACCAAATTGATTTGGTGCCCGGGAGTGCCTTGCCGAACCGTCCAGCTTATAGGAGAAATCCGGAGGAGACTAAGGAGCTGCAACGACAGGTAAGTGAGCTATTAGATAAAGGGTTTGTGCGTGAGTCCATGTCACCTTGTGCGGTGCCCGTTTTACTAGTCCCTAAGAAAGATGGCTCATGGCGTATGTGTGTGGATTGTAGGGCAATCAATAACATAACCATTAAGTATAGGCATCCCATACCTAGACTAGATGATATGTTAGATGAATTGCATGGTTCTTGCATTTTTAGCAAAATTGATTTGAAAAGTGGGTATCACCAAATTAGGATGAGAGAACGTGATGAGTGGGAAACTGCGTTTAAACCCAAATACGGGTTGTATGAGTGGATGGTTATGCCTTTTGGCTTGACTAATGCACCTATCACCTTTATGAGGTTAATGAATCATGTTTTGCGTGCACACATAGGAAAATTTGTCGTGGTCTATTTTGATGATATCCTAGTGTATAGCAAAAACTTGGATGAGCATGTTAACCACTTGAGGCTTGTTCTAATCACATTAAGGGCTGAAAATTTGTATGCTAACTTAAAGAAGTGTGATTTTTGTACAAACAAACTTTTCTTTCTTGCTTTTGTGGTAAACTCACAAGGGATACAAGTTGATGAAGACAAGGTAAGTGCTATTCGAGATTGGCCAACGCCTACTACTGTTGTCCAAGTTCGAAGTTTTCATGGTCTTGCAAGCTTCTATAGGAGGTTTGTAAAATATTTTAGCACATTGGCAGCACCGATGACGGCGGTGATCAAGAAGAACATTCCATTCTATTGGGGCGAGGAGCAAGAGAAGTACTTCAATCTCATTAAGAAAAAATTAATTAATGCTCCTTTACTTGTTTTACCTGATTTTGCTAACACCTTTGAAATTGAATGTGATGCTTTAGGTGTAGGTATTGGTGGAGTGTTGATGAAAGGAGGGTGTAAAGCCCGAGATGTTATCAATTTTATGAGATCCCGAAAAGAAAATAAATTTGATGGCATTTTTGTAATTAAGTGGAAAAATACTTGATTTAAATTTGATGGCAATTTTGTAATTAAGTAGAAAAATACTTGATTTAAATTTGATGGCAATTTCGTAATTATTGGGGGGCTGATTTGCAAATAGTGAAAAGTTGAGGGACTAAAGTGCAAATATGGAAAGTTGAGTGGGACACTTGGCATATCATGCTTGCTTGAGATATATATTCTTATCTCCCTTGGCATCTACATGAAGAAAGAAACGAGACTTTCCAAGAAAATTCCTCAAGCTTCATTTTGCTTTAGAAAATTGGTTGTGCAAGATCCGGCCATCCGATTTTTAATCCGAACACAGTTTTGAGATCTCCTCATCAAGAGCTACACAATGACGTAAGTTTTGTTACGTTTTGAGATGTTTTGAAATTATGATGTTGTCAGAGTTGAATATGATTCAGATATGGTGTTTCTGCTGCAGTAGATAGTGTATAATCGAAGTCAGATTGAAGAATAGACTGTTTATACAATTGCTCTGATTTTCAGAAGATATTGATTGAGATGGAACACTAGAATTGTATTGTTCTTGATTCAAGAATAGAGAAATAATTATTCTCATGTATTCTGAATAGACTAGTCAGTAGATATGTGAAATCAGATCGAAGAAATTATACCGTATGTCTGTATTATGGATTTCAGTGTTTCTTGAGTTGAAATTGATAGATATTGATATGCTGGAATTAGAAGAATGATAATATGGTATTGATTATGAGTTCTGATATGATATCTGTGATATTGAGATTGACAGAGTTATAAGACTGTATTGCTATTTCCGTCGAAACGTCAGCTGATTCAGATTGATCAGATTCAGTTATGCATGATTTCGATTATATCGTGTTATCATTGATATGAATTAGATTATATATTGTTCAGATATTGATCAGATTATATACTGAGTTGAGTATTGATCAGAACAGCTTGTGAATGGAGTTATACATTGATTCAGTGTATTTGATATTGTCATTTCAGATTTGATATGGACAGATTCGAGACTTCGTCTTCGTCAGACCAGGAAGACAAAGGTAGAATTCATGTGATATTCGTGAAGCCACAACTCAAATGAGATCTCATTTTGAGTTTCCCAATAAAATCACATACTAGACTGTTATTTATACTTTGAGATGTTTACGCTTTGATTATAGAATTGTATTCAAGCATGTAAGATAATTGTGATATTCAGTTATGAATATGATTATGCTTTGTTTACAGATAGTTATTCATTGCATCTAAGATAGGAAAGTCTTGACAGCCATTGTCAGACTTCTAGACGTTCGGTGTATCTCAACTTAGGAGTAGCCATTACTCCTATTGTCAGCCGTCGATACAGCTCGGACCGAAGTCTAGGAATAAGACGTACAGTCGCCCCGAGTGGTTGGGTAGGTGACAGCCAGTGACGTCTTATTCACACCGGGATCCCTAGAGTTATAGTTGAATCGAGTCTAGACATGATTTGACTAGAACTGCATGTGTTTATAGATGTGGGTTCATAGACTATGAAACCCATTATTATTGCTTTCAGTCATGATAGCATGTGTTTATGATTTAGATTGTATATGCATGCTTATCTGATTTGAGTTGCATGTTCAGCTAGATTAGATTTCATAGATGATGAACTCTATTACTATTGTTATTGCTTTTATGCATGACAGCATGTTTCATGAATTATTATGTGTATATGCATGTTTACCATGTTTTATACTGGGATTTATTCTGACCGGAGTTATCCGGCTGTTGTCTTGTTTTGTATGTGTGCATGACAACAGGTGGGAGAGGATCAGGGTCGAGAAGACGACGAGAGAAGACGAGTTTAGCGTGGTGATTCCGGACTTGGATAGATTTGATTTTAATACTTGAAATTAGTATTTGAACCTTAGATTTAGGTTGTACAGTGTTGTACCTTTATACTGAAATGTAGTTTTATACAGATATGTATATTATTAGATGCCATTACCTTCCGCATTTATATTTTAAAAAGAAAAATTTTTAGACCCTGTTTATCAGAACTGATAATTAAATCCCAACGATGATTAAGAAGATGATTAGCGTCCGGGTCCCCACAACAGGTGGTATCAGAGCTGATAGTTCCTTTAGACTTAGATTATCAGAACGATAGATCCTTTAGATTGAGATAATCAGAGTTAATAGATTCTTCAGACTGAGACAGCAGAGAATGAGCGGGGTAGATTGAATTTTTTGTCCTTGCATGTGATTGCTAGCATGAGATTTATTTCAATGTTGACTACATTATGTGTGCTAGCATGATTTATTGCTTTCCCTATTACATGTTGCTTGTTATCTGAGTTGTTTGCAGCATGTAATTACTAAGCCTGGATCAGAACCGAGTCTGAATCAGAGGTATATGATTAGAGGAGGGCTGAGACAGATTGTATAGATGGTGTAGTAATCTGTTTGATATTCAGATATACCGCCTCGAAGAATTTCAGAAAAGGGCAGTACTTCGTCTGAACAGAGAGATGTATCAGAAACTCAGTTAGAAGAAAAGATGAAGGAATTTGAGTTATTACAGCCGCCGGTTCTGAATGGTACCGAGATATCTGAAGATTGTCAGAACTGGTTTGATGATATAGAAATCTTGTTCGATTTACTTGACTGTACAGATGAACAGAGGGTTCAAATGGTGCCTTATCAGTTACGAGAAGCCGCCAGGAGTTGGTGGATTACCAGTAGAAGAATGTGGGCACAGAGAGGTACAGTGATGTCGTAGGAAATATTCAGAACTGAATTCTATCGAAGATTTTTCTCAGCTTCGTACCGAGAGGACAAGAAATTAGAGTTTGAGAATTTGAGCCAAGTGTTAGAGTAGGTGCCCGTCGAGCCAAGTGTTGGCCGAGTGTTCACAATGAAACTCTATGAATAAGCAGTCTTTATTTTAATAATATTTGAAATTATTATTTTGGCAAATCTTTATCTGTATACCCATGCTAGCTGCATAGATAAAGCCCTTGAATATACAAATAGTAGAAAGAATATGAGATGCTCATATGATGAGTATCATGAAACTCATATTTGTAATACTGTATATTCTAAACGGTTCCTAGTCGATTCAGCCGCCACTAAGAAGGATATAGGCCGCTCGAGTTAGAGACTAGTATCTGCGATGTGAGTACCATGTTTCATTGGTAGGGGACATTGTGATGTCCGAACATGCAGATAGGTGCTCCTTGTAGAGTGCACTGAACAACCCTCCATAAAAGGACTTTCCAAGTGGTTCTCACTTATCGAGTGGAAAAGTCCTGGTTTATGGTTGTACAGAATTAGTCCTTATGACCCGGGACAACATTGAGACTCTATGTGCTAGAATTACACTTTGACTTGTTTACCGACTCTCATGGGGTCATCAGGTGGCAAGGTTGGGTGTTCTGTCGAAACACATAGGAGTCGATGCATTGTAGTCGGGGATTCACCGCTTACCTTCGGGTATGGATATCCTATGTGTTATCATGTGTATGTAGATCGAAATCTCTGGCCAGAGTATGGTTGTAATTATGAAAGGTGTTTCATAGATTACACCATCGATGCAACTACGACATGACACATAGTATCGATTCATTGACAACTCTCGATAAACCAATGGTTGTCGAATCGATCGGGATATATGAGTTGAAGGGACCGTACTGTACGCTAACCATAATTGAATGGTTCTTGCAGGCACTATCATTTGATACCTAGGGAATCATGTAAGCGATGCTGCTAGGCGTTTAACATGATTGGTTGGGTACTATCAGACTTGAGTTCTGACATTCTTATTATCAAGGTGTTGATAAATAAGAATGGAGCAATTGGGGTATGCTCGTATAAGGACATGTTTAGTCCGAATCACATGGAGATGTGAACCCACGGCTAGTTGTATCAATGAACCATTGAGGGCCACACAAGTACTAGCTTTGTAAATCCCGATGAGAAGTAAAAAAATAGTTCAATGTGTTGAACGGCTTATAAAGGAGTTTATAAGCGTAAGGAAAATTAGAAGTATGACTTCTATAAAGGAGAAAATAGTTCAAAGTGTTGAACGGCTTATAAATGTGTTTATAAGTGTAAAGAAAAATAGAAGTATGACTTCTATGAGAGAAATGTAAATTTTGATTTATGGAAGTGTTCCTAAATTAAAATTTGGCCAAGTGACTAATGTTTTGAAAATTGTGATTTTCATAAACATTATTATGGACTAAATTAAATTAATTCAAGTGTTGAATTAATTAAACACTAGTGGGCCTAGTAGAGCCCAAATAATTAAATTAATTCAAGTGTTGGATTAATTAAATAATATTGAGTCTAGTAGAGCTCAATTAAAATAATTATTTAACTAGTGGGACTTGAGTAAATTCAAGTAATATTTAATTTGTCTCAAATATGTTTGAGATAATTAAATTTAGTCTATGGTTTTTTATTTGATAGAAAACTATATTATATGAATGCATGGGAGGTGAAGAGTTGGGGAATACTTTTGAATAAAATATTGGTTGGCATGCAACTTTTTGTATCAACTTTTTGCAACCCCAAGACTTGATTCTCCTCCCTCATTCTACACTCAATGTGGCCGAAACCTCACCTCCTTTTTCTCTCCATTTTTCTCTTCTTTTGTGTTCTTCAATTTGTTGGAGAAAACACACACTTCTCTTTGAAAAATCCTCACATTTTTCTAGTGCAAATTGTGAGGGGATCTACCTAGTTGGTGGTGGGCCTAATTTGAAGGAAAGTTTCAAGGTTTTGGAGGAGAGCTTGTAGATCTTCATGCCATTCAAGAGCTAAGGTGTTTACACCTTAGTTGGAGCCATACATCAACCTCAAGAGGTTGATAGGTATACTTTCTTACACCCTATGTATGACATTTTGTGTGTTATTGTATTTGTTGCACAAAAGATAGGGGTGGCCGAAATTTTGAGTAAAAATTTGATTTTTTAAACTTCCGTTGCGCTTCCGGCCACCGTAACCGGTCCGCTTTCAAGTGGTATCAGAGCTATGGTTACATTTTTGTGTAGCAAATACAATATATATTATGTTGAGATCGATTTCTAACCGCATGAGTGTATTTTTGCAACAAATTCAAGGCCACATTTGGGGATTTTTTCGGCAGCTTGTTGCTGCCCATTTCGGGCAGCCCAAGCTGCCCGAAGGGCTGCCCGAAACGCCTCATCCTTTTAATAAAAAAAAAAAAATTTTTAAGTTGGCCGGAATCCGGCGACGGAGCTCCGGCGACGGCGATGACGACTAGGGTTTTCAAAATGTGTTTTGAAATATCAAAGTGTCATGGGCCTTGAATTGTTGGGCCATTGGATGGCTAACATGTTTGTGATTTTAAATGGGCCAAAATGTTTTTGGTGAAAAATATGTTTTTGGGCCCTTAAGTTTAAAATTACAAAAGTTGCAAATTTTTCTCATGAAATAAATAATTTAAGTTGGACTTTAATTATTTATAGTAAATGGTGATTTACAAGAAATTCGGTTATAAATAAATTAATTTGAAAGTAGACAAAGGTGTTTGTATACTTTGTTAATTTAGTTTATAATCGTGGCGGTTAGTGATTGGATCAAGATATATAATATTGGATCAATTAATTATTGTGATAATTAATTGATGGTGTATGATATGTGATATTATGCATGAAGGATGATCAAAAGCCCAAGCCCAATTTGCTAGGTGTATGCTAGGATATTTTGTGTTGAATGATTGTAATAATTATCAATTTATAAAGTGGGCTTGGTTTATGGCCCGTTCCCACCCCATGAGATGTATCCCTATTTGCCATGGATATTTATTTGTAAATATTAGTATAGTGGATGATCAAGATTGGAAGATGGTGGCCATGATGATTATGAAGATCAAAGACATGTAAATATTGGAAGCTTATGTAAATGTTGCATTTGCATCCCGTGCATTTACCCTAGGATTGGACCTAGGCCCGTGTTTGGCTCACACGGGCCATTAGTTTTGGGGCGATTGATCATCCTTGTATTGTTTTCTATTTATGATATATGCATGATATGTTATAAATAATGAGTATGTGCGTTATTATTATTATAATAACAAAGTTGCATGAATCCGGCAAACATACGATCAAACATGGCGAGCTTTTAAAATAAAATTAATGATGAGACCTTTCAAAATTAAAAACCCTCATTTTGAATAAGATTCAAAATTAATATCAAGCCCGAAAAGGGGAATTATAAATTTGTTTATAATTTCCTTGTCTTCCATCGACAATGGGTGCATGATGAACGCTACCCGTACTCGAGGCTCGGCTCATATTATTGGGGGGGCCCTGGTTGCCGGAAAGCTGTGACATCCATTGACATAGTGATGTGAACTACGTGGAACTCCCATGATTTCGGCTCATATTATTGAGGGAACTCATGGCGACCGTCCATTAAGGTTCAATATCGATGGGTTAGGCTTGACACGTAAAGATGAACGACGTCATATTATTGGGTCCTAATCAAACGTGAGACAAAAGTTTACGTAGAGGGTTGCATTGTGATGCAATTGGAAACTACCTTTTAGGAATTGTGATTGGCTGATATTATTCGGGATCACAATTCGCTAATTGGACCTTACGTACCTACTGAGGAAAGGAGTTTCCCGTTTTCACTAGAGGGTAGTGAAAGATGTCAAAACAGTGGGAGCAAATATTTATGAAGTAAAAGTCCATACTTTATATCTTACCAAATATTTTAATTAGTCATCAACATTTATCTGTTTTACTTTTCAGTACAAATCGACAATGTCTTCGATGCGCAATTCGATATCTATAATACTCGACAAACACATATTAACTGGACCTAATTACCTCACTTGGCTAAGAAATTTGAAAATAGTCTTAAATTCGGAAAGGGTAACATATACACTAACTCAGTCGCCCCCTGTTGAGGCTCCGACTGACTGCAATCCTGAGGAATTGCAGGCTTACAAGGAATGGTGTGACCATGACTTGATAGCCAGGTGTTATATGCTGACTTCTATGAACGATGAGCTACAGAGGCGTTTTGAGGGTGCAAAGAGTGCTGCTGACATTCATTTGCATCTCAAAGAGCTCTTTGGAGAGCAAACGCGTCCTCTTAGGCATGCTACCGTCAAGGAGCTGATCACTTTGCGCATGCGAGAGGGGACCTCGGTCCATGAGCATGGCCTAAAGGTGATCGGGCTCGTGGACAAGCTCGTTGGCATGGATCTGATCCTGCCTTCGGAGTTGACCACCGACATGTTGCTGTTATCACTGCCTAGCTCATTTGATCCTTTTGTGGTGAAATTCAACATGAACAAGATGGAACCAACCCTTGAGGAGTTGGTGAACATGCTTGTTACGTTTGAATCCACCATCAAGAAAGAGAAGTTGGTTCTTTATGTGGGTTCTTCATCTGGTACGAAGATTGATCCACATGGGAAGGGAAAGAAGAGTTCTTTCCAACGTCCCGAGAAGAACGTGCCCTTGTTGAGGCAATCTCCGAACCCTGTTGAGGCAGCCAGACCAGTTAAGGCTGACAAGACTAATGATGTATGTCATCACTGCAAGAAGCCTGGACATTGGAGGCGTAATTGCAAAGAATATCTTGCCCAGAAGTGTTCTGGAAACGGTATGTTCTAAATTTAAGTAAACATTTTAATTAACTCTACTTCTTGGGTATTAGATACCAGTTGTGACTCACATCTCTGTAATGGGTTACAGGTGATGGGAAGAAGTAGGAAGCCTAAGGAAGGTGTGACCTTCTTGAGGATGGGCAATGGAGCAAGAGTTGCTGCCAAGGCTATTAAGGATGTTTACTTATTGTTGAACAATGACTTTAAGTTAATTTTAAGAGATGTTTTGTTTGTACCTGTTTGATGTAAAACATTGTTTCCATTTCTATTGTGATAAAAATGGATATTCTTGTTTATTTAGCAAAGGTGTTTGCAACATTTACAAGAATGAATGTTTAATTGGTACTTGAGAACTTGAAAACGATCTCTATAACTTAAAAGTAAAAGATATTCTACTAAATGTCCATTCAAAGGCAGATACCATATGAGATATGGATGGGTAAGCCTCCCAAATATTCTTATCTTAGAATATGGGGAGCCCTGCTTATGTGAAGGAGGTAGTGGGAGATAAATTGGATTGTTGATCCATTTTATGTTACTTTGTGGGATATCCAAGGAATTAAGTTGGATATCATTTCTATCATCCCCAAGAAACAAAAGTGTTTGTTTCTAGGAATGCAACCTTTTTGGGAAAAGGATTTTCTATTGGATAGAAAAAAGGCAGATGATAGAACTCGAAGGAGTTCGAGAGAAACCCACAATTATAGAACCCACACCCGATGAGCCAAGAGAGGAGATACAAGCTCCTAGCAGATAAGAGAAAGTCTCGAGACCACCTATGAGGTATGGTCAGCTTCTTGAAGAAGGCCATGATGAGCCTAACCATGGATGTGATCCATGGACCTTCAAGGAAGCGTTATCTGATGCCAATTCATCCAAGTGACTTGAAGAAATGGAATCTGAGATGAATTCCATGCATTCGAACCAAGTGTAGGATCTTGTGGATCCACCTGTGGGAACTGTTCCCATAGGGACTTGGGGCGGATGGGAAGGTATTTACTTTCAAGGCGCGATTGGTGACAAAAGGATGTACTCAAAGACAAGGAGTTGACTTTGAGGAAACCTTTTCCCAGTCGTAATGTTCAAGTCCATAAGGATTTTGCTAGCCATAGCTGCATGGTATGACTATGAGATATGGCAGATGGATGTTAAGACAGTCTTTCTTAATGGGGATTTTAAGAAAGTGATTTACATGTCTCAACCTGAAGGGTTTACATCTATCGGAAGTGAGCATATGGTATGTAAACTTCAGAGATCTATTTATGATCTAAAGCAGGCATCAAGGAGTTGGAACCTTAGATTCGATAGTACAATCAAAGAGTTTGATTTACTAAGAATCATGAGGGACCCTATGTGTATAAGAAGGTCAGTGGGAGTGTTGTGACATTCCTGGTGTTATATGTTGATGACATTCTACTCATTGGGAATGATGTAGGAATGTTGCAATCAGCTGAGATATGGTTAGCGAGTAAGTTCTCGATGCAGGACTTGGGTGAAGCATCTTTTGTATTGGGATACATATCTATTGAGATAGATCGAAAAGATGGCTTGGTCTCACCCAGTCCACATACATGATACCATCGTGAAGCGGTTCTCGATGGATGCGTCCTTGAGAGGACATCTACCAATGTGTCATGGCGTGTCCCTATCCAAGTCTGTCTCCTGAGACTGATGCAGAGATAGTGACGATGACACGCATTCCGTATGCTTCGACAATTGGTAACATCATGTATGGGATGATATCTACACGTCCTGACGTGGCGTTTTCACTATGTGTAGTGAAAAGATATCAATCGAACCCCGGTCTTCCACAACTAGAAAGCTGTGAAAGACATCCTCAAGTTGTGAGAAGGACCAATAAGTTGTTCTTGGTCTATGGGGTAGAGAACTGAAATTGGAAGGCTATACCGACTCTAGCTTCCAAAGCGATATCGATAACTCGAAGTCAACCTCTAGTTTCGTATTCATGCTCAACGGTGCTGCTGTCTCTTGGAAGAGTTCCAAGCAAGACAATATTACGGATTCCAGCACAGAGGCCGAATACATTGCTGCATCAGATGCAGCAAGAGAGGCTGTTTGGATAAGGAATTTCGTCCAAGAGTTGGACGTCATTCCTAATGGAATTGCTCCTATCCCGGTGTTGTGTGACAACACGGGAGCTATAGCTCAAGCAAAGGAGCCAAGGTCTCATCAGAAATCCAAACTCGTATTGAGAAAGTACCACATCCTCGGAGAGATTGTGGAAAGAAGAGTAGTGTCTATTGACAAAGTCGGCTCCGCAGATTATGTTGTTGATTCACTAGCTAAGCCTTTACCTGGACCATTATTCGACAAGCATCGCGAATCAATGGGTTTTAAGCATATGGGTAGTTGGCTCTAGTGCAAGTGGGAGATTGTTAGAGTAGGTGCCCGTCGAGCCAAGTGTTGGCCGAGTGTTCACAATGAAACTCTATGAATAAGCAGTCTTTATTTTAATAATATTTGAAATTATTATTTTGGCAAATCTTTATCTGTATACCCATGCTAGCTGCATAGATAAAGCCCTTGAATATACAAATAGTAGAAAGAATATGAGATGCTCATATGATGAGTATCATGAAACTCATATTTGTAATACTGTATATTCTAAACGGTTCCTAGTCGATTCAGCCGCCACTAAGAAGGATATAGGCCGCTCGAGTTAGAGACTAGTATCTGCGATGTGAGTACCATGTTTCATTGGTAGGGGACATTGTGATGTCCGAACATGCAGATAGGTGCTCCTTGTAGAGTGCACTGAACAACCCTCCATAAAAGGACTTTCCAAGTGGTTCTCACTTATCGAGTGGAAAAGTCCTGGTTTATGGTTGTACAGAATTAGTCCTTATGACCCGGGACAACATTGAGACTCTATGTGCTAGAATTACACTTTGACTTGTTTACCGACTCTCATGGGGTCATCAGGTGGCAAGGTTGGGTGTTCTGTCGAAACACATAGGAGTCGATGCATTGTAGTCGGGGATTCACCGCTTACCTTCGGGTATGGATATCCTATGTGTTATCATGTGTATGTAGATCGAAATCTCTGGCCAGAGTATGGTTGTAATTATGAAAGGTGTTTCATAGATTACACCATCGATGCAACTACGACATGACACATAGTATCGATTCATTGACAACTCTCGATAAACCAATGGTTGTCGAATCGATCGGGATATATGAGTTGAAGGGACCGTACTGTACGCTAACCATAATTGAATGGTTCTTGCAGGCACTATCATTTGATACCTAGGGAATCATGTAAGCGATGCTGCTAGGCGTTTAACATGATTGGTTGGGTACTATCAGACTTGAGTTCTGACATTCTTATTATCAAGGTGTTGATAAATAAGAATGGAGCAATTGGGGTATGCTCGTATAAGGACATGTTTAGTCCGAATCACATGGAGATGTGAACCCACGGCTAGTTGTATCAATGAACCATTGAGGGCCACACAAGTACTAGCTTTGTAAATCCCGATGAGAAGTAAAAAAATAGTTCAATGTGTTGAACGGCTTATAAAGGAGTTTATAAGCGTAAGGAAAATTAGAAGTATGACTTCTATAAAGGAGAAAATAGTTCAAAGTGTTGAACGGCTTATAAATGTGTTTATAAGTGTAAAGAAAAATAGAAGTATGACTTCTATGAGAGAAATGTAAATTTTGATTTATGGAAGTGTTCCTAAATTAAAATTTGGCCAAGTGACTAATGTTTTGAAAATTGTGATTTTCATAAACATTATTATGGACTAAATTAAATTAATTCAAGTGTTGAATTAATTAAACACTAGTGGGCCTAGTAGAGCCCAAATAATTAAATTAATTCAAGTGTTGGATTAATTAAATAATATTGAGTCTAGTAGAACTCAATTAAAATAATTATTTAACTAGTGGGACTTGAGTAAATTCAAGTAATATTTAATTTGTCTCAAATATGTTTGAGATAATTAAATTTAGTCTATGGTTTTTTATTTGATAGAAAACTATATTATATGAATGCATGGGAGGTGAAGAGTTGGGGAATACTTTTGAATAAAATATTGGTTGGCATGCAACTTTTTGTATCAACTTTTTGCAACCCCAAGACTTGATTCTCCTCCCTCATTCTACACTCAATGTGGCCGAAACCTCACCTCCTTTTTCTCTCCATTTTTCTCTTCTTTTGTGTTCTTCAATTTGTTGGAGAAAACACACACTTCTCTTTGAAAAATCCTCACATTTTTCTAGTGCAAATTGTGAGGGGATCTACCTAGTTGGTGGTGGGCCTAATTTGAAGGAAAGTTTCAAGGTTTTGGAGGAGAGCTTGTAGATCTTCATGCCATTCAAGAGCTAAGGTGTTTACACCTTAGTTGGACCCATACATCAACCTCAAGAGGTTGATAGGTATACTTTCTTACACCCTATGTATGACATTTTGTGTGTTATTGTATTTGTTGCACAAAAGATAGGGGTGGCCGAAATTTTGAGTAAAAATTTGATTTTTTAAACTTCCGTTGCGCTTCCGGCCACCGTAACCGGTCCGCTTTCACCAAGGGCCGCTGAATACTGACCAATATATTGCTAAATTCTCTACTCTACTGCATTTTGCTCTTCATTTAGCTGGAAATGATGAAGCTATAGTAAATCAGTTCATCAGAGGGTTGAACTCAGAGGTAGTTGCATTTATGAATTTGCAGCGACCTTACCATTTTGCTGACATCCTGAGTAGAGCGAAGACAGCTGAGGCGAGTCTGATTAGACAATTGACAAGGTTGTGTGTGAAGCCACTTCAGACACAGCAATCCCCTCTTCGATATGATCACGGCAGTACGAGTGGGAAGCAAGATGTGCTGAAAGCTCGAAAGAAGCCATTCAAGAAGCTAGGAAGCGATTCATCTAGCTCTAGTGTTTCTGGTCCAAGTTATACTGGAGTGTATTGCAGAAGTTGCGGAGGAAGACATTCCACCGAACAATGCCAGGGAGTAACTGGTAGATGCAATATTTGTGGACAGCCGGGACACTTTGCTAAAGTTTGTCCCCAGAAGCGTTCCCGAAGATCGTAGGGAACAGAGTTCACTTGAAACCACAGATTCAGAATTCACAACAGGTACTAGTCTTTATGATTCTATTGCATATGTATTGATATATACTAATGCATTTGTTAAGAATATCTTTGACTGAGTTGCATGGAGATATGCTGTATCTGTTGGGTTTGTATGTACTGTAGTATTGATGTCCTTGCTTGTTGAGGAAGTGTTGATATCAGAGATTTCTGTATATATTGTATACTACAGTAAGATGAGAATGAAATAGAAATAGCTTATGATGTACTTGTGTTCCTGATTTGAACGCATTATTGATAAGCATATGCTGAACAAGTACAGAAATATTGTAGAATTTTTCCATAAATGGTAAGAGTCAGACCAGATATGGCTGATGAGTAGAGATTCACAATAAGGATTCTAGATTTCGAATTCCTTTGATATCTGTGTTGTTTATGACTCGATTGATACAGAAAGGAACATATGGTATCCTTATGTATTCAGTAGATATACTGAAATCGAGCCTAATATTGGCAGATCTGCCAGTATTGTACGAGTTGGCTGATATTGCCAAATAAGATTTCAGATTGCTTTATATCAGAAAGATAGATTGCAGAATTGAATTAAGATCAGATATTGATTGTATGGTAGATTCAGTACAGAATGATATTGAATATCAAGAATGATACAGAACGAATTGAACGATTTGAAAGATTAACAGCAGAATACTGAACAGGAGTTACATTGGAGTAATGTTTCTCTTTGGCATGTCTCAGTATGTTTAGAGATATTCTGAAGATTTATACTCGTTATATCTATGATATATGGATATATTTGCAGTGTCTGGTTGATTGACTCGAGTAGTTGGAAATTATACTGAATATTTAAAGATTTTGTTGAATATTCTGAGAATTGTGAGTATTGTATACATAAATTATTCAGATAAAAATTCCGCTTGAAACAGATTGTATTCAGAATATGCGATATCTGAAGTTAGTATACAGATAGATTTTGATACAGTTGAGACAGAGATCAGTAACTGAGAACGAGACTGATGTCAGAAAGACCAGAAAGTTCAGAAATATCAGAAATTTCAGAAATGTATTTTTTCTGATTGGGCAGATTATTTTATTCGACTGTTGCTTTATATCTGCTGGGTATTGTTATTGTTCTAAATCAGTATTTGAGATATTTTATATTGTTTTGGGGGAGCATATTTTATTTGCAGATGAGATATAACAGTTGATCAGAATGACATGAAGACATGTTTGATTAATCAGAAGCAATCTTATTGCCAGAGATTACCGTTTATGAGTTCCTTGAACTCACTAGATCTGTATAGGTTACTGCTATTTCGTATCTGATTGGATATTACTGTTGTTTTGAATCCGTATATGATACAGATTGTTGTGAACCGTTGAGATTATATACAGTTCAATTTTATCAGAGTTAATTTAAAGAATTACAGCAGTTCAGAAATGAGATCAGAATGTGTCAGAGTGTTTCAGAATTGTATAACAGAATTGACATTGAGAGTCAGAGCCGAATACCAGGTAGGTATTTCTTCTTTGATTTATATTATTAACTGATTGTTTGTGCCGAATAGTTCGAATCAGATATCACAGATAGTGTCAGACATGCACGTTAGTGGATTCAGTTGTTATTCGGATAACAGACAGTTTGGATATAAACAGATTAAATCAGTTAGAATAGAATTGGTACGGAAATGTTGGCAGAAATCATACTGATATGTTTGAATCGCTAACAGAAAAGACAGAAAGATAAATATCAAAAGATTATTATAGAATTTGTATATTTCTAAATAGAAATGGGAGGGCATTTCTATGGCTGTTGTAATGAAATTACCGCCATTTACTTCAGATGGTAAGATAATATGATTATGATTGACAGATTGATCAATCTATATCTATTAGTTTGTACCAGATAACGTACAAACAAAAACCAGATGACACAGATTGATGTCAGAGGAATGATCAGAATCAACAGAATGTTGAGATAGAGTATATCAGAATGTGATTTTCTGGTTGATTTTGTACTCGTGACAGAGTATATCATGAGTTTCTTCTCAGACTATGTTACAAATTGGCAGACAGTCAGAATATATTTTATCCAGATATTGGAGGATTTTGGTAGAATTATAGAGTACTAGATGTTAGCACTAATTGATATGACTTATTATCACTGCGTGACAATACCTATCAGCCTACCAGATGGGTAATGAGATAGTTAGAGTCAGGACCGTATACAGTGAATACTACCGATTTCTATTTCTCTTGAAGAAATTCGAAGGAAGATAAAGATAGTTCAGAAAGAACAAATGTCATAAACCAACGTCGGATGATGACGATTGGTATTTAAAGATAAAGATTGAGTATATCCTTGATTGGGATAAACAGATGGGAGAACAATTACTGGTATTGTTTTGTTATAAACTGTAATTGGTTTATACGGATGTTGTATAACCAATATGGCAAGATTGATTTTGTCATAGTTAGTTTAAGAAGTATTATGATAGTATACTTCATGAAGTCTTATTCCAGACTTGAAATCAGAGGTTGATATAAGAAAGAGATTTCAGAATGGATTCAGTGAGATGAGTTTCTGATTTAAACTCTGCATAAATTTCTTCTGATATATCTGAATTGATTAATTGCGAGTTCGAGGACGAACTCAGATCTAAGAGGGGGAGAATTGTAAGGCCCGAGATGTTATCAATTTTATGAGATCCCGAAAAGAAAATAAATTTGATGGCATTTTTGTAATTAAGTGGAAAAATACTTGATTTAAATTTGATGGCAATTTTGTAATTAAGTAGAAAAATACTTGATTTAAATTTGATGGCAATTTCGTAATTATTGGGGGGCTGATTTGCAAATAGTGAAAAGTTGAGGGACTAAAGTGCAAATATGGAAAGTTGAGTGGGACACTTGGCATATCATGCTTGCTTGAGATATATATTCTTATCTCCCTTGGCATCTACATGAAGAAAGAAACGAGACTTTCCAAGAAAATTCCTCAAGCTTCATTTTGCTTTAGAAAATTGGTTGTGCAAGATCCGGCCATCCGATTTTTAATCCGAGCACAGTTTTGAGATCTCCTCGTCAAGAGCTACACAAGGACGTAAGTTTGGTTACGTTTTGAGATGTTTTGAAAATATGATGTTTTCAGAGTTGAATATGATTCAGATATGGTGTTTCTGCTACAGTAGATAGTGTATAATCGAAGTCAGATTGAAGAATAGACTGTTTATACAATTGTTCTGATTTTCAGAAGATATTGATTGAGATGGAACACTAGAATTGTATTGTTCTTGATTCAAGAATAGAGAAATAATTATTCTCATGTATTCTGAATAGACTAGTCAGTAGATATGTGAAATCAGATCGAAGAAATTATACCGTATGTCTGTATTATGGATTTCAGTGTTTCTTGAGTTGAAATTGATAGATATTGATATGCTGGAATTAGAAGAATGATAATATGGTATTGATTATGAGTTCTGATATGATATCTGTGATATTGAGATTGACAGAGTTATAAGACTGTATTGCTATTTCCGTCGAAACGTCAGCTGATTCAGATTGATCAGATTCAGTTATGATTTCGATTATATCGTGATATCATTGATATGAATTAGATTATATATTGTTCAGATATTGATCAGATTATATACTGAGTTGAGTATTGATCAGAACAGCTTGTGAATGGAGTTATACATTGATTCAGTGTATTTGATATTGTCATTTCAGATTTGATATGGACAGATTCGAGACTTCGTCTTCGTCAGACCAGGAAGACAAAGGTATAATTCATGTGATATTCGGGAAGCCACAACTCAAATGAGATCTCATTTTGAGTTTCCCAATAAAATCACATACTAGACTGTTATTTATACTTTGAGATGTTTACGCTTTGATTATAGAATTGTATTCAAGCATGTAAGATAATTGTGATATTCAGTTATGAATATGATTATGCTTTGTTTACAGATAGTTATTCATTGCATCTAAGATAGGAAAGTCTTGACAGCCATTGTCAGACTTCTAGACGTTCGGTGTATCTCAACTTAGGAGTAGCCATTACTCCTATTGTCAGCCGTCGATACAGCTCGGACCGAAGTCTAGGAATAAGACGTACAGTCGCCCCGAGTGGTTGGGTAGGTGACAGCCAGTGACGTCTTATTCACACCGGGATCCCTAGAGTTATAGTTGAGTCGAGTCTAGACATGATTTGACTAGAACTGCATGTGTTTATAGATGTGGGTTCATAGACTATGAAACCCATTATTATTGCTTTCAGTCATGATAGTATGTGTTTATGATTTAGATTGTATATGCATGCTTATCTGATTTGAGTTGCATGTTCAGCTAGATTAGATTTCATAGATGATGAACTCTATTACTATTGTTATTGCTTTTATGCATGACAGCATGTTTCATGAATTATTATGTGTATATGCATGTTTACCATGTTTTATACTGGGATTTATTCTGACCGGAGTTATCCGGCTGTTGTCTTGTTTTGTATGTGTGCATGACAACAGGTGGGAGAGGATCAGGGTCGAGAAGACGACGAGAGAAGACGAGTTTAGCGTGGTGATTCCGGACTTGGATAGATTTGATTTTAATACTTGAAATTAGTATTTGAACCTTAGATTTAGGTTGTACAGTGTTGTACCTTTATACTGAAATGTAGTTTTATACAGATATGTATATTATTAGATGCCATTACCTTCCGCATTTATATTTTAAAAAGAAAAATTTTTAGACCCTGTTTATCAGAACTGATAATTAAATCCCAACGATGATTAAGAAGATGATTAGCGTCCGGGTCCCCACAGAGGGCGACCGGTGGCGTACTTTAGTGAGAAGCTCAATGGGGCAGCGCTGAACAATCCCACGTATGACAAGGAGTTCTATGTACTTGTGAGGACTCTTGAGACGTGGCAGCACTACTTGAGGCCTAAAGAGTTTGTGATTCATACGGATCATGAGTCTCTAAAGCACCTCAAGGGGCAACAAAAGCTGAACAAGCGGCATGCTATGTGGGTGGTTTTCATAGAGACATTCCCCTACATGATCAAATATAAGCAAGGTAAGGAAAACATAGTGGCCGACGCACTATCACGGAGGTATGTGCTTTTCTCTACATTGGAATCTAAAATCTTGGGGTTTGAGCTTGTTAAAGAATTGTATGCGCTAGATGATGATTTTAAAGAAGTGTTTGAAACTTGTATGCATGGTCCACATGATAAATTCTACTTGCATAAGGGTTTCTTGTTTAGAGACGATAGATTGTGCATTCCTAAGTCCTCAATTCGTGAACTATTTGTTAGGGAGACACATGGGGGTGGTTTAATGGGACATTTCGGTGTGGCAAAAACTTTGAATGCTTTGCATAAACATTTTTATTGGCCACACATGAAGCGTGATGTTGAGCGTATTTGTGAGAAGTGCATAACTTGTAGACAAGCTAAGTCTAGGACACTACCACATGGATTATATACACCACTTCCCGTCCCTAGTGAACCTTGGGTTGATATCTCTATGGACTTTGTTTTGGGGTTGCCTAGGACAAAGAAGGGGAGTGACTCTATATTTGTTGTTGTGGATAGATTTTCTAAAATGGCACACTTTATAGCTTGTCACAAAACTGATGATGCATCTAACATTGCGGGTTTGTTCTTTAGAGAAGTCGTTAGGTTACATGGCATGCCTAGGACTATTGTGTCTGACCGTGATGTTAAATTCTTAAGTTACTTTTGGAAAACACTATGGGCTAAACTTGGCACTAAATTACTGTTTTCTACGACCTGTCATCCTCAAACCGATGGTCAAACTGAGGTAGTTAATAGGACGTTAGGAACTTTATTACATGCTATTCTTAAAAAGAACTTAAAGAATTGGGAAAATTGCTTGCCATTTGTTGAGTTTGCATATAATCGTTGCGTGCATTCTACTACTAATTATTCGCCATTTGAAATTGTGTATGGTTTTAATCCTTTGACTCCGTTGGATTTGATGTGTTTACCTGTAAGTGAAAGGTTAAACATGGATGGCAAAAAGAAGGCTGAATTTGTTAGGGGGTTGTATGAAAATGCCAAAGCCAATATTGAGAAGCGGAATGAGCAATATGCCAAGCAAGCTAACAAGGGGAAAAAGAAGGTGGTATTCGAGAAGGGTGATTGGGTGTGGCTACACTTGAGGAAGGAGAGGTTTCCGGAGAAGCGACGCTCAAAGATATTACCTAGGGGCAATGGACCATTCCAAGTTCTTAAGAGGATCAATGACAACGCCTACAAACTCGACCTGCCAAGTGAGTACAACGTAAGTTCTACATTTAATGTTAGTGATTTTTCGTTGTTTGATGTAGGTGATGAGCAAGATTTGAGGACAAATCCTTTTCAAGAAGAGGAGGATGATGCGAACACGGGTCGTCAAGCCCCAAGGAAAGCATGGGATCCATTGCAGTTGCCGGAAGGACCAATCACGAGGGTTCGACTAAAGAAGTTCAAAGAGGCACTACAGGGAGTAATGAGCAGGCATGAAGGGGTCGTGATGAATAGGAGTATGTTGGAAGGCCAAAGGAATATGATTCAAGCATTAATTTCATCAACCGAGTCTTCACGGACCTTGACACGGACCTGCACACGGGGTCCGTGCTCTATACAGCCTGAGATGCCCATTGACAGTGTCTACACGGACCCGACGACGGACCCAGGCACGGGGTCCGTTCCCTATTACATTGGCGAAGACAGTGTCTACACGGACCCGTACACGGAGGTGAGCACGGGGTCCGTGTCCCTTGTTTCCAGCTGAAGTTTATTCCCGAGTGTACACGGACCCGGACACGGAGGGCCACACGGGGTCCGTGTCCTAGACTTTTGGGCGAGAAAAATTACCTTCTTTAGAGTTTTATTTTGTTAAGAAACTAGATTTTAGTAATCTTTTTGATATGTAAACCATATTGGACGAAATTTTACACACAATACACATATTATTTTGAGTTTTATCAAACTAGTAAGATTTCTCTCTCAACTTTTCAAGGCTTTAGCTTTGTTAAATCAAATCAAACTTATCAAAGTTTATAACTTTGTGGCGTTTGTCGATCGTGCTTGTGCGATTTTTCGTAGGCGTCGTTCTTCGAAGGTTCGTATCAAATTTCGATTGTTATCCTCGTGTTTATTTGTTGCTAAACTTTTATAGTTTAGAGGTGAATAACACATCAATTACTTGATTCAAAAGATCGGGGAAAACACACGAGTCTTATTATCGTAATTAAATAGAGGGTGCGATTGCGTTTTAATCGTGTTTACTATTTAGTCGTATCGAGATTCACATCATAGGGGCTGGAATGGGCTGTACTAGAGGCTTAAGTTATTTCTAATGGTCGAGCCTAGGGCCTGGCTCAAGTTAGAATCGATATGAAGTCGTACGGAACACATAAGTGTCATAGTGTCACTCTTTGGGCAGCTTGTGTCTATATTGTTCGTTAAGCAAGGTAAATGATTTGGTTACGGTTCGGGGCTGGTCTAGGGCCTTGGGAAGTAGGGTAGGATGTTTTTTACGTGTGGGTTGAGTCCGGAGTCAATTGATACGTCTTAATTGGTTCTATTTAATTCGGGAGTCGTATATGTGCGAATGCAACTTAGGGGTTGTTTTGCGTATAAATTTTAATATGTTAGAGCAGCATGTCCAAAGACGATCCAACGAGGTTCACGATGTTTGTAAGTATGTATGACATGCAAAATAATTATTTTTGAGGTAAGCAATTTGTCTTTTGGCCAAATTATGTTCCAGGTTTGGAAGCCGGAGAACGTGTTCGGGGAGCTCTCCAACCTCTTCGGAGGAATTATGTCATGTTAGGGAGCGGACATCCAGTCCAAGGGCTGTAGTGATCCCTGCCGATTCAGTACTTTGGTTAGTTTGATCAATCGATTTATTTTTTGAGCCACTTCCATTGAACAAAACCTTATGCGAAATGATTTACGATTACGATTATTATGACGAGCACGAAAATATTATTTTATGTCAACGTTTATGCAAGAAAGTCGCATTATAAATATTTATGCTTATATAATACTATGTACGAGATATGTTTAAATACATGAATTTTTATTATGTATTACTTGTTATTCACAGTTTATGCACGCTGAGTCATTAGACTCACTAGACTTGATCGATGCAGATGATGTAGTTGAGGAGGCTGGAGGTGGTGACCAGTGAGAAGGCCCGAGCAAGTTGCAGTGCAAACCCGATGATGTTGTAGTTTACGAGGTTTTATTATGCACATTGTAAAACTATTTACTCTGACTTTATTGCACTGGTTTTGGTGACTAGTATGCTGAACTTTATATATTATGTTGGTTCTTTTTCAAAATTATGGTGTAGGTTTCTAAATTGAGATTCTATGGTTGTGGTATCTAAAATGATGGAGTTTTAATATTAATTTTGTTTTAGTAGGCGTGGTGACCGTTAAATTGTTTTACGAGTTATATTTAAAATAAATAAAATAATAAGAAAATTTAAATTTTTTCGTAAATATTAAAGTAGTAGTATTTTAAGACATGATTTGTCACAATTTCGATACATGAATTCTTGATAAATGGACAAATTGATAGATGAAATATTATAAATGATTTAATTGGTACATGATCCAACAAAAAAAAAAACAATTTTACCCCTCATTTAAATTACTATTAAATACATTATTAATATTATTAAATTCAAGTAGATACATATTTTATTTTTCAAGGTTATTTTATTGATTAAAACTATCAAAATTAATTAAATTTTATTATAATAAATAAGTATCATAAATTTTTTATAAAAATATTATGTATTATGTTGTATCAATTAGGTTTTGATGAATTAACATGGTTATTGATTTAAAACAATCTACCCGAACTGAATTTCTCAAGGAAACTGATATTTCATGCTTAAATGATTTCTCGAAGCAAAACTGAAATATCATAGCCTAATCGTTGTCTAAGCATAACTAATAGAAACTAACTAAAAGAAAGGGCTACTGATGAATAATCACTTATCAGTCAGGTTTAATAAATAATTCAGACTGATCGATGAACATTTTCTAAGATTTCAAAAACATTCTCTAAGTATCAGATCCCAAATGATAGATAACGAATCACAACTTTATCAGTCTTGTTAGAATCGGCGAACTGTTCAGAAGGTGAGTTGAATAAATACATTAAACTTCAAATAAATTTTATTTTGAAAATTGTGCTTCTGAAATGTTTTAAAAAGTCAAAAGTTAGTCTCGTTCCTGGAAAGTGCAGCAGACTACTTTGATAAATGAGAAAATTTTCCCCAACACTTTAGTGAAACTAAATGCAGTAGGTCAGTAAGACACAGAAATTGTTTCTGGAAATTCAGATTGACAAAAACCTTATACGTCACCCCTTCTTCTGTTTCTAGGAGATATCACCAGAAGACTTTGAATGACACACACTTGAACAAACCCAATTCAGTAGGTATTACCTTTGCCTACTGAAACTCCTTGATGAGATCAAAGATGCTCCTAAGAAAACAGTGTGGGACCCGATGGAGTTGTCTGCAGGACCAATTACGAGAGGATATAGAAATAAATTCAAGAAAGCTCTCCAAGAGTTCATGGCAAGCTACTACGAGCACACCAATCAAGTTTGGAGCCATTATAATATCATTCTAGTGTTGAAGGACAAAAAGAAAGAATCCAGGCTGATACAGGCGTGCACTAGCGCACATTTTTGCCCGCCCCAGTGCACCAAACCAAGGCAGGCGTGCCCAACACATAATTTTTTCCACCCCAGCGTGCCAGGCCGAGTGTAACGTCTACTATTAAAATACTGCTAGAATTTTTTTTTTTTGCAAGCTAATTTTGAAAATGCCCATACACATGAATGTGAATGAAAATAGTCCATCATGCTTATTGAAAAGTTATTTTATCACTGAATAAAAATAACTGCAGTTAAATAAACTAAATATCAACAAATTCCTAGACTATTGTTTGAAAATAACTCAAACGCAACAATCAAAGCATGTCGTATCATCAACGTATAAAAATATATAAAATTTATAAAAATAAAATGTTCATCCATGACCCATAAACATATAGTGCGGAAAAATGCAAGGTCCTCGGGTCAATGTGCACAAACCCAGCTCCGCATACTCAGTTTTCAGCGCCTCCCGTCTCCACATCATCATGATCACCTGCATCATTCACAGCTAGTGACTCTAAAGACTTAACACACCTAAATCGTTATAAAAAGTACATATACATAACATACAATAGTGAAAAATACTGTAATTAACATACATTTCATGATCTTAAAAACATGAACTTAGACATAGCATGTCAAAGCATAACGTGTCCATAACATATCTCATTATATCAGCATATACGTATTCATTTTCTTTATTTGAATTCAGATCTTTAGTTGTGACTTTCGTATCAGCTTTAGTCGATGGATCCATCAACGTATAACTGTGGTACCCGGCAGCGGGGACATCAGCGACAGTTTTACCCATCCACTGAGCCTTGGCCTTACATGTTCTTTTTCGTGTTCATATTAGTCACAACCAACTCCCTTCCTTCAAAAACATATCGTTGCATTCATTACTTATAAAAATCATGCATATACGCACATTTTCTTAAAACCAAGTATGCAACGTATTTTTATTATTTCCATAAAATTTCATGGTCGTGATAAGATATACATTTAAAACATGTCAATTTGTGATTAGTGTTCTGCCAGGACTGCTAACTCGACTGAGGTGCAAAATGACTATTTTGCCCCTGAAAACCCTAATTGACCATTTTACCCCTGGACCTTAAAATTTTGACCCGAAGCCAACCAAACTCCTCAAAAAATCTCAAAACATGTTTATAATCATTTACTAGACATAATCTTGAGGCCGTTCTGTAAATTTTACGGTTCATTTTAAAACTTGGACCGGGGTTCCGGTTTTAACCCGAATTAACCCGAAACTTAACCAAACTTTTCCAAATTTTAACTATCCACTATTGAAACCCTACCAGCCCTTAATCAACCTAAATCAGCCCAATTAAGACCATCTTATGTTGCTGAAACCTTACTGGAATTTCATGTACATGTGCACCGAAAACCTTAGTTGCACCTAACCCTCAAGAACTCGATCCTAGCCCAAACTAGACCGAACCAGCCTCGAACCAACCACTCCTAGCCCACCTCTGGACCCTCCTGACCGACCTAACCACTGCCCTCAGCCTCATGTAGGTGCACCCCTAGGTTACCCATGAAACACTCGATCTAGCCACCATTTTGCTCTAAATCGCCTCCTAGCTTCGATCCATGCATTTTCACGCTTCCAGCCGATCATGGACCACTCCAGGGCCTTTTCATGGTCCACAAACGACCCAAGCCAGCCCCTGGAATGAGCCATGCACGGCTACACCAACTCCTTTACCCGATCTAGCCGCTATGTGCTTCCTAGGGACCAAGCGATCGGCCTCTCCCCTTTGACCTGAACCGAAGCCCTCTCAACCTTATACACCATATAGCTCGACATGTTTAGTCCCTTGAAACCTAGGTCTAGCTACCCTTGCAAGAAAGCCAATAAAATGCGAGTTATATGTAAAACGATATGCATATTTCATGACAACCTTGCAAAAACGAAGAAATGTAATAGAACTAATAATTTCTCATGCATTAAAACATAAATCAGCATATAATGATGTGAATGATGAGAAAAATGAGATTTTGGGCGTGACTTTGGGTTTTAACGCTCGAAAACTTAGAGATACTCGCGTAGAACACATACCAGAGAGACATAGGAGGATTTTCTTTGAAAAACTTGTGGAGAATCTCGAATATGGATGTTGTATTTTTCGAAAATGGCTGCTGGAAGAAGATAGAGGGGGCATCTGAGTAGAGAGTGTAGGAGATTAGGGTTAAATTGTAGTGTTTAAGTCAATATAGTAAATGGTAATGAGACCTTAATTAAAAATAAAAGGATTTTGAGCCCATTAAGCAATAAAATAATACCATTAAGCTCAATCACACTCCCGAAAAATATTTCGTTTAGTTACGTTTTTGAAAGTATTGCCCGAATCCTCAAAAGTCCCTCGACTTGCTAAAATTTGTGTACCATTTTAAAATATGATCCGGTGAGTAAAATACCCCACCTAGGCCCATTTTCAAAATTATTACTTATTTACACCATATATTAAATAATTAAAAATAATTATTTAATAAAAAATATTCCTTAATTATTCCAGGTCTCCATTACTCATTCGAGCGCGAAATACTACTAAAGCCCCTAACACGTGAAACTTTAATAAACCATGCAATAAACCACATATCCATGCAATAATCATATATTTAATGCTTTTATCATAACTAAACACATATTTTAGTAAAACCCTAGATTGCATGCAGTTAGGTTACGTAGCTCGAATTTCCTAGACCTTACATTGAGACAAGTGTGCCCCAGCACCCTTTTCTGGTCTGCTTGGCCCACCCCAGTGCACACCCCTCGATCAAAAGTTCAGAAACTTAGAGTTTTGAGGCGTAAATATTTTCGAGTTTTAGAAGATATTTTATCATGTTTTTTATTAAATATACCTTGTAACATTGAATTATCAAAATACTGAAGAATTTTATCAAATTTTGTGAGTTTTTTCTCAAATTCAAAATCTTTTTGCTTTTTTCATAAAAAAATATCAAACTTATCAAATATTGAATCTTTCTTGCGTTTTTCATTTGTTTTCATGTGGATTGTCAAATACGAGTCCTTTGAAGGTTCGTTTGGATTTCAAGTTGTTCCACATCGTGTTATTTTTACTAAGCTTTTCATAGTTTAGGGTGAATATCACAACCAATTACTTATTTCAAAAGATCGAGACAATACAATGGTTCTTTATTTCATTGAATCGAGTGCATAATTTTTGTTTTAGATCGCTTTTTCTTTTCTTGTTTGAAGAATATTATCATTTGGTATCAGAACAATTTGATTCAAGTAAGTATCTTGTTGTTTCAAATTTGTGTTCTATCGTTCTTCATTCATTGTCCTTGTCACAAGATTTTTGCTTAAAAATCTTTTGTAACCTTTGGAACATATAGCTTTTCTTCATTCCTTGTTCCCAACTCAAACACATAACCCTTCAGATAAGCAAATAGATAGTACAACTCGAGCTTATTCAGATCTTTGGATTCTTTCATAGAAATAGTCTTGACGTCTCATTCTCTTGGTAGAGCTCTAGTCACTTTAATTGCAACCTCTCTGTTTTTATACTCATTTCCAAGTGTAGCAAGCTTGATCGCAATGTTGTTGAACCTCTCGTCAAACTCGTTCATCGTCTCTCCAGCCTCCACACATCTTTATATTGTTGAACTTCTGAATGGATATCATCATCTTGTTCTCCTTAGTAAGATCATTCATTTCACAAAGTTGGGTTAGTTTTTTCTAGCATTTCTTTAGCATTTGAACATGTTTTGTAACGATCCTCGCTTACTACTTAAAATATGCGAAAATATAATTTTTCTATCTAATTAAATTCATGACTCTTAACTTTTAAACTCAATAAAAACCTACACATCATTTTGAAAATTCTAAACAAATAAACCTAAAATTCGAACTTTAAAAAATATAAATAATTCAAATTCTGAATATTTTGAGGCATAAAAATGATGCACGTCGACATCCATAAAATATTTAAAAACACCCAAATAAATAATTTGTTTCCCAACCAAAATGAAATAAAATAAATCAGAGTATTAAATCAGTTTTAACATGCATAAAGCTCATAAACTGCAAGGACATCGAGCGTGAACTGACTATAGTCCGAGCTTGCTCACTGATCAACACATCCAGCCTCCTAAACAACATCATTTGCATTAATCAATTCTAGTGAGTCTAAAGACTCAGCATGCATAAACCACGAATAACGACTACTACATAATAAAAATGCATGCAATTTAAATATACTTGATAGATAAATTACATAGATATAAATAAATATGACGTGACTTTCTTGCATAAACTTTTTCATAACACATGTTTCGCTTGACATAACATAAACTTAAAAATTTTGCGTAGAGTTATACTAATTGAAATGCGGCACAATAAGATAATTCGTTGATCAAAGTAACGCCAGAACGCTTGGTCGTAAAGGATCACCGCAGCCATAGACTGGATATCCACTACAAATCATAAGATAAGTTGGAAAAGTGCCCAGACACGTTTTCATGCTTCCAAAGCCGTACATGCGTATTTGGCCACAATACAACTTACATAACTCAAAATAAATATTTTTGCATGTTATATTTATTTATGAACGCCGTGGACCTTGTTGGATTGACCCCCAGACCCGCTGCCACCACTTTAAACTTACAATTCAAAGCATCACATAAACTTGCATTTTACCCGTACGACTGCCGAATAAACTAAAACGACTTGCGACTTACGCCCACGACTCGGGATCGAATCAACCTTGACCAGCAACCTAACACACTGTCCATAGAAAATAACCAAAAACCATACCGAAAAAAGAAAAGAGAATCTAGGCTCTATTCTGACCCTTTTTGACACATTTGGGCTCTATACAACTCCTAATTTACCACGGCTCGAACCAGCCCTTAACCAAGCCTTATAACATGACCTTAGACCCTAACCAAAGCCACTTATATGGTCCTTACCAACTCAGGTCGCACGTGGACGTCGTGGAGCAACCGGCTGTGACAAACCCTTTCGCACGTTTCGCGCGCGGGCTGCCCTTTTTTGTCTCAAGCGACTTTCCTACCTGACCCACTCATAAGTGACCAAGACAAGACCCACATTAACACCTTAATGCATGGTCCAAACCCTAGCCATGAGCCCTAGCCCAGCCTGAACTTGCCCCAACTAGCCGAACACCGAAAATAGCCTCCACGCGCACATGACAACAACTTGAGCTCCGCCTTTTATTTCACGCAACCAGACCACTTCCAACTCTTCAAGGACTGACAAATAATACCTAAACACATCCTAATACATCCCAATACACAACATCAAAATCCCGAATGATCCACATGAAGCCTACACATCGAACACTCATGAAAACTTGAAGGAATTGTGTAGAACATTTCATCATGTGTATAAATGATTTTAATTTAAATCTTTCAAGTAAGGAAATGTTTTTCATGAATATTTATCATCAAATAACAGTATATAACAAGATTTATGCATAAAATAAAGGTTTAGAACATGCATGTGCGTTTAACTGCTCGAATAAACGAATACTGACGCGAGGGAACGTAGAGGATGGACCGAGGATGATTGCTAGATGTTTTTCTTGCCAAAAACTTGTGAAATTTCCCAAAATATTGTAAGTAGATGTGGAGGAGGCTACTTGGAGGCCAAAATCCTAGCTTCTAACTTCTTGTGTGTTTTAGTGTGTGTTCGTGTGTGTGTTTTATAATTTTTTTAAAAAAAATTGAAAAATAATTAAATACTAACTAAACAAATTTATTAAGTCTTAAAATTATTTAATATAATATTAAACATCATGTCCAAGAATAAAATCTCCTATTTATGGAAAATTTGCTAATATCATGTTTAAAAATATTTTAGTTCACCTAATAATTTATATTTGACTTTAAAATGATAAAATTCATAAATCATTTAAAATAAATAATTTATTGACATAAAATAAAAATATAAGATTTAATTTTTTCACCTTAATCGTCTCGGTCTCTTATCCCCGACCAAGCATCGAATATTCATCTAAAAATATTAAACTCGAGAAATATAATTAAATCCTAAGAAAATAAACATATAGATATGTATACTAAATTAAACATGTTGAATGCATCATTCAATTCATTTAAATCATTTAATTTAATTTACTCATTAAATTATACATGCAGTCTACGTGTACGAGTTTTTGGGCACAACATGTTTTAATTTGCTAAATATATTTTTATCTATTTTTTTACAAAAGATATATTTGGAGATGTTATCCAGGTTAGCTTTCTTGTCATCGACATTCCACTCCATTCTAGGTTTTTCTACTCTTTGAGAAGCACCTTCACTTAACAACAAGAATTGTGTTTTCTTTCATGAAGTTCATAAGTTTGCGACGACATACCACAAAAATTATCATCTTGAGCTGATAAATGTGCCTATATCGGATCTTCCAATAATCATACTCTAATTTCGAAAACATAGGGATATTTTTAAAATTTTCCATCAAAGTATATCATATATTCAAATATCGGAATAAAAATCTATGATACCATTTGTTAGGGTAAAAAATAACATTTTAGACGAGGTGAATGAACTGTTATACAAATATGGAAATATTGCACAACTTAATCTGCGTTAAGAGGTCAAATTAATATTTCAAAAAAACTTAGTAAAATGAGCTACTATAATACTAAGTGCGGAAATAGCTCAAAGTACTAAGTAAATAAGATATATGTGAATTTAACAGACCAATTCGAGTATATAAATGAACATCAAAAGTAATGACAGATAGGACAAGTAAGATAACTGAAAATGAAAATAGGCAAGAATTTTTTATGGAAGTTCGAAGTCTAAGCTTCTATATCTCTCCTTATTCTTTTTCCAAAAAGATTCCACTAAAAAATTTGATCGGTACAATCTTTTGTAAATTTTTTTAACTCAATCTATTCAGAAAAAGGCTTACGAAATTTACAAATATGCTCACAGTACAATAAAACTTGTGTATAAGTAAAATGAGTTTTTACAAGAAATCAATTATTATTGAATTAATTGGAAATTAAATAAAGGTGTTTATTTAATTTATTAAATTCTTTAATAATTGTGGTGGTTAGTGATAAATTATTAGATATATGTTTATCAATTAGTTAAATTGTTTAACTAAATTGATGTTAATATTTGATATTAAATGCATGAAGGATGATCGAGAGCCTTGACCAATGTGTTAGGTGTATGTTAGGATATTTTACTGTTTTATTCATTTGTTAATATCTGATATTATTAAAGTGGACATGGTTTATGGCCCGTTCTCACCCCATGAGATGTATCCCTTATGTGCCATGGCTATTTAAATGTAATATTAGAAATAGTGGGAGATCAAGACTGGAAGATGGTGGGCCCGATGCACAAGATGAAGACATGTAAAATATTGGAAGCTTTTGTAATAAGTTGCATTTACATCCCTGCATTCACCTAGGTTTGGGCCTGGATCCATGTCTGGCTCACATGGATCTAATAGTGTTGACGATCGATCATCTTTATTTATTGTTGAATGTCATATTATGATATATGCGATATATAGTAGTATGCATGTATGTATATTATTAAATAATATAGTTGCATTAATCCGGCAAACATACAAACATGGAACACGATTTTTTAAACTAAAATGATGAGACAATTTTAAAAATTAAAATCCCTTATTTTGAATATGATTCAAAATTTATATCAAACCATAAAAGTAAAAATTAAAAGATTTTAATTTTTCCTTGCCTTCCATCAACCGTGGTTGCATGTTGATTGCTACCCGCGGACAGTGTCTGGCTCATATTATTGGGGAGGCATGGACGCCGGAAAGCTGTGACTTTCACTGGACATATGATGTGAATTGAGTGGAACTCCCATGACTTCGGCTCATATTATTGGGGGAACTCATGGCGACCGTCTACTACAATTCAATATTGATGGGTCGGTTTGACACGCGAAAATAAAAGGCGTCATATTATTGGGTCCTTATTAAACGTGAGGCAAAACACGCGGAGGTTGCATAGGGATGCAATTGGATTCTACCTTTTAGAAATTATAATTGGCTGATATTATTCGGGATTATAATTGGCTAATTGGACTCTACGTGCCTACTAAGGAAATACGATTTCCCTTTTTCATCAGAGGGTGGTGAAAATGTCAAAATAGTGGGAGGGAATTTATAAAATAAAAATCCATATTTTGTATCTTAAATTTTTTTAAATTAATCAGTAACAATTATTTGTTTTTCTTTTCAGTATATTTGCAATGACGTCACGCAATCCACTTTCAATCATTCTCGATCAAAACAAGTTGACTGGCCCTAACTATAATGACTGGTTTCGAAATTTAAAATTTTTCTGAGCTCGGAAAAGATTATGTATGTGCTTGATAAGAAGCCACCGAAGGAGGCAGCTTCGGACATCAGTGAGACTGAACTAGCTAAGCTTGAGAAATGGTGGGACCATGATCTCCAAGCTAAGAGCTACATGTTGGCTTCTATGTCGAATGAACTTCAGAGGAGGTTCGAGGAGGCTGTGAATGCTGCTGACATTCATCTTCATCTGAAAGAGTTGTATGGAGTACAGACTCGCTCAGAGAGACATGCTACTGTGAAATAACTCATGACTACACGTCTGCGAGATGGGACTTCTGTCCATGAGCATGGTGTTAGGATGATTGGGCTCATTGAGAAATTGGTGGGGCTCGACGTGGTTATTCCTGGTGAGCTTGCGACTGATATTCTCCTGTTGTCACTACCCTCTTCGTTCGATGGATTTGTGGTTAATTTTAATATGAACAAGCTTGAGGCCACCCTTGAAGAGTTGGTCGATATGCTTACTACTTATGAGGCGACAATAAAGAAGGAGAAGCATGTTCTTCTAGTGGGTTCTTCGTCTGCTACGAAAAAAGGAGCCCCAAATAAAGGCAAGAAGCGTTCTACCCCTCTAAAGAAGAACAAGCCCAACAAAAAGCCATACAAGAAACCTACTCCAGGGCCCTCAAAGCCCGACAAGTCAGAGCATGTATGTTTCCACTACAATAAACCTGGACATTGGAGGCGTAACTACAAGGAGTATCTAGCCCAGAAACATTCTGGCCATGGTATGTTTTACATAGAAGTAAATGTCTCAATTAATTCCTCTTCTTGGGTATTGGATACCGGATCTGGTTCTCATCTTTGCAATGATTTGCAGGTGATGGCAAAAAGCAGGAGACTTAGAGATGGCGAGACATTTCTAAGATTGGGAATGGAGCAAGGGTTGCTGCTACTGCTATTGGAGACATTACTTTGATTTTGAACAATAATTTTAAGTTACTTTTCAGAGACGTTTTATATGGTCCTGAATTGGTTAAAAACATTATTTCTATTTCTATGCTTGATAGAGATGACTATTCTTGTGTTTTTGCTAAAGGTGTTTGCAATATTTACAAGAATGAATGTTTGATAGGAATCGGCGAATTAATGGACGATCTCTATAACTTAAAATTGAAAGATATTCCTGTTGAACAATATCCAAGCACAAAAGAAAACAACAACAAACAAAAAAAAGTTAGATGATCCAAACCCCGCACAGATATGGCACGCTAGACTAGGTCACATTTCCCAAAGAAAGATGCACAAACTAGTGGGAGAAGGCATGTTTGACTTGTCAGACATAAATTCTCTACCTACTTGTGAGTCATGTATAAAAGGGAAAATGACCAAGCTCCATTTAAGGGAAACGTGGAACGTGCACATGGTCTACTGGATTTGATCCACATAGACGTTTGTGGTCCGCTAAGCGTTAGCACAAAATATGGGCAATCCTACTTCATTACTTTTACTGATGACTATTCGAGGTATGGGTATGTCTATTTAATGAGACACAAATCTGAAGCATTTGAAATGTTCAAAGAATTCAGATCTGAAGTAGAAAAACAGCTAGAAAGGAGTATTAAGACACTTCGATCTGATCGAGGTGGAGAATACTTGAGTGCTGAATTTTTGGATTATCTAAAATAAAATGTGATTCTCTCACAGTGGACTCCGCCAGCAACACCACAATTGAATGGTGTTTCTGAACGTCGTAATCGAACCTTGATGGACATGGTTCGATCTATGACGGGATTCACTGAATTGCCTACATCGTTTTGGGGCTTTGCGCTTGAAACTGCAGTAATGTTGTTGAATAATGTCCATACTAAAGTAGTGGATAAAACACCATATGAGATATGGATGGGAAAAATTCCCAAATATTCTTACATGAGAATATGGGGTTGTCCTGCTTACGTGAAGCGGACAGTGGGAGACAAATTGGATAGTAGATCCACTTTGTGCTACTTTGTAGGATATCCAAAGAATTCTGTTGGATATTATTTCTATCATCCCAATGAAGCAAAAGTGTTTGTTTCAAGAAATGCCACCTTTTTGGAAAGGGAGTTTCTATTAGATAGAAAAGGCAAGATGATTGAAGTTGAAGAAATTCAAGATACTCCCTTAACTTTAGAAATTGAACCTAATCCCCTAGAACCAGTAGTTGAAGTAGAAGCTCCTAGAAGGTCTGATAGAATTATTAGACCACTTGCAAGATATATACTTCTTCATGAACAAGACCATGATGAGTCTTGTGTTGGATGTGACCAAAGAACTTTAAGGAAGCAATATCTGATACTGATTCCACCAAATGGCTTGAAGCCATGCAGTCTGAAATGGACTCTATGTATTCGAACCAAGTCTGGACATTAGTGGATCCACCTGAGGGAATCGTTCCCATAGGATGCAAATGGATCTACAAAAGAAAGCTTGGGGCGGATGGGAAAGTATTGACCTTCAAAGCAAGTCTAGTTGCAAAAGGTTATACTCAAAGGCAAGGAATTGACTATGAGAAAACTTTTTCACCAGTTGCTATGTTTAAGTCCATTAGAATATTACTAGCCATAGCAGCATGGTATGACTATGAAATATGACAAATGGATGTAAAGACTGCATTCCTCAATGGAGACATCAAAGAAGAAATTTATATGTCTCAACCTGAGGGAAACACATCAGTAGGAAGTGAGCATAAGGTATGCAAACTTCAGAGATCAATATATGGTCTCAAGCAGGCGTCAAGGAGTTGGAATCTCAGATTTGACATCACTATCAAAGAGTTTGGTTTTGCCAAAAATCCTGAGGAACCTTGCGTATATTAGAAAGTTAGTGGGAGTGCAGTGACATTCCTAGTACTTTACGTTGATGACATTCTACTCATTGGGAATGATGTAGGATTATGGCAATCAACTAAATATGGTTGGCTAGTAAATCCTCCATGAAGGACATGGGTGAAGCATCTTATGTATTGGGAATACATATCTATAGAGATAGATCGAAGAGGATGCTGGGACTCACCCAAGCCACTTATATCGGTACCATACTTAAGCGATTCTCTATGGAAGAGTCCAAGAGAGGATACTTACCAATGTGTCACGGTATTACTCTATCTAAAGCAATGTGTCCCAAAAATGATGAAGAGATAGAAATGATGACACGTGTTCCATATGCGTCAGCCATTGGTAGTATCATGTATGGTATGATATCGACGCGTCCTGATGTTGCTTACGCTTTGAGTGTTACAAGCAGATATCAGGCGAATCCTGGTCCAATGCATTGGAAGGCCGTGAAAGATATTCTTAAGTACTTAAGAAGGACTAAGAACTTGTTCATGGTCTATGGGGGTGGAGAATTAAAATTGGAAGGCTACACTGAATCTAGCTTCCAATGTGACGTAGATGATTCAAAATCGACCGCTGGTTTTGTATTCATGCTAAATGGTGCGGCTGTCTCTTGGAAAAGTTCCAAGCATGACACCGTTGCGGATTCCATCACTAGAGCTGAATACATTGCTGCATCTGCTGGAGCTAAAGAGGCAGTTTGGATGAGGAATTTGGTCCAAAAGTTGGGCGTTATTCCTAATGGAGTTGATCCAGTCCCGGTGTACTGCGACAACACTGGTGCCGTTGCACAATCAAAGGAACCAAGGTCTCATCAAAGATCCAAACATATACTGAGGAAGTTCCACATCATCCGGGAGATTGTGGGAAAAGGAGATATATCAGTTGAAAGAGTCGCCTCTGTAGATAATGTTGCTGATCCACTTACGAAGCCCTTGCCAGGAACATTGTTTGAGAAGCATCGCGAAGCAATGGGATTAAAGTTTATAGGTAGTTGGCTCTAGAGCAAGTGGGAGATTGTTAGAGTAGATGCCCTGCAAGCCAACTGTTGGCTAGGGATTTTATTGAGTCAGTTGTAAAGAACAATCTTTATTTTAATATAATTCATTATTTCATGGTTTTTTATTTCTTTATCTGTATACCCATGTTATCAAACATAGATAAAGACCTTGATTATAATTTAATACAAATGAATCGTAATTCGATGTTGAAACTCGTTTGTAAACACTGTATAATATAAATTCGTTCCTAGTAGATTCAGCCGCTGAAAACATGGATAAAGGTCGCTTGAGCTTGAGACTAGCATCTGTGATGTTTTGTACTGCATTTCTTGGTAAGGGCATAGAGATGTCCAAACATGCAGATGAGTAGTCATATGATGATTATACCGAACAACCCTCCCTCGGACTTTCCAAGTGGTTATCATTCATCGAGAGGATAAGTCCATGGTTATGATTGTACAACATTAGTCCTTACGACCCGGGACAACACTGAGGCTCTATATGCTAGGGCTGGACTTTGACCGTTTACCGGCTCCAGGAGAGTCATCAGGTGGCGAGATTGGGTACAGTTGCGACACATGTAGGAGCCAATGCATTGTAGTCGGGGATTCACCGCTCACCTACGGGTGTGGATATCCTATGTGATCTGATGAAATAATAGTGCATGGAATCTCTGGCCAGAGTATGAAATGTACGTTAGAGAAGGAGTTCTCCAACAGTACATGCGGTGCCACTATTTATAGTTATCACATAGTTATCGAATTAATATGCAACCTTCGATGAACCAATGGTTGGAAATTCGATCGAGATACATGAGATGAAGGGACCGTACTGTACGTTAATCATAATTGACTGGTTCTTGCAGGCACTATCAGTGATACATAGGGGATCATGGGGCGATGCTACTAGCGCTCTTACCATGATTCGATGGGTGCAATCAGAAAATGTTTTCTGACATTCTCATGATCAAATGTTGGTGCATGAAATGGGGCGAATTAGGGTAAGCCCGTATAAAGGAAAATGTCCTGAATCACAAAGAGTAGTGAACCCACGGCTAGCTGTATCCCTGAACCATTGAGGGTCACACAAGCACTGGTTTACTTGTTCCCGTTGAGATAATAAATTCAATGAGTTGAATTTATAAGAAATAAGTTTGATATGATCAATCGATAAGCTTATAAATAAAGTTTATAAAAGCTTATAGAAATTTTGAGAGCATGAGTGCTAAAGACGGTCAAAAGAAATACACTACCTTATTTATATTTTGGTGTTCTCACAAATATATGTTTTAAAAGAAAATCAAGAAATGGAAATTATAATGAGGAATTTTGATTCCCAATTTTCGTAACATGCATTAAAAAGATTTTATTGAAATTCATTGACTTAATTAATATGATTAATTAAGAAAATGACAATTAGTTAATCAAATTAATAATATATATATATATATATAATATATAAATATTATATATATATATATATATGTATGTACATATATATGTTACTTTGATTAATTATTGTGAGGCCCGGGGCCGAAGAGGGCGGGGCGTGATCGCCGGTGCCATGAGGTGGCACGGACAATGAGCGGCTCCTGGCAAGCTCCTAGGTGGAGGAAACATGAATGAACCATTCTCACACCGGAAGGAGAGGGATTCTGAGACTGTTCAATGTAATGGACTATACAATTGAAGATGGCTTAAAAGGTTTGATTGGTACTACTCATATCATGAAGGTGCATCTTCTTTTCGGTAGCTCATCACATAAGAACTCCAAAGTTAAGCGTGCTTGACTTGGGGAAATTTTGGGATGGGTGACCTCCTGGGAAGTTTCTCAGGGTGCGTGTGAGTGAGGACATAAGCACGCTGGAAAGACTCGTCTTGATACAGTGAGGAAAGTCGTCGAATCTGGGACGTTACAAGTGGTATCAGAGCCGACCTCTCAGAGTACGGTGTGGTTCGGGGACGAACCATGCAAATCGAGAAACAAAAATGACGATGGGGAGTTGCTGTCAAAACGTGTTGCAAGGGGGAAAATGGGCTGACACTAATGGACTACCACCTTCCTAGCACACCCTATAACATGACCATAAGCAGCCTTGAGCCCCTGGAAATTAGGCCAACCCTGAACCCACAAAAACATACCAAACCGTGAAGGCATATGAGAAACCAAAAAATTCTACACATAAATTTCGAAAGTTCTTGACATGATTTCGGTTTTTCTGAATCAAACACACATAATGGTTTTAAAAAAATACATATACAACTTGATTGAAGAGGAAAAAAATGGTATATGCCTGCCTGGAATTTTTGTTTTGAAGAAAACAAAAGATACGACGACGCGACGCGGCGGAGACGGAGTGTTCTTCTTTTCTACTAGTTTTTATCTCTAGTTTTTCCCCTAGCTAAAACTTGATTTTTCTCTCCTGAAGGGTACTGAATTTTTTCGAAAATGGAGAGGGAGAGAATGGCTAGGAATGAAGGGAAATTTTGCAAGATAAAAGGGAGAGAATAAGTCTTGCTATCTTTCTAGTTTGTGAGATAAGGAATGAGGAGGGATTTGATTTGATTGAAGGGATAATTGTGGGGTGAAAGGAGCCAAAAATAAGTCTAGGTACAATGTGAGATCTTGCTTAATTGTTTAATTATTGAAGATTAAATGGTAAGAGAATTATCTACCAAGAATGGATTAAGGAAATGAATCAAGGGAAATGAGTTGTCAAATATTTTTGAATCTAGAAAGGAGGGGCTGATTTTTGCTTCAAAAATGGGTAGGAAAATTGCTAAATTATTAATTATTGGGGGATTAAAATTGTGGGAATTATTTTACCATGAAGGGATAAAGAAAGATATCCAAAATTGTGAGTTGTCAAATAAAAAAATTAAATCTTCTAATGGTGGCCGAAATTATGATATTAAATTGAGGGAAATATTGTTAAATATTGTATTTTAAATCTTTAGAGTTTTATCTACCCATTAAGTATTTTAGTGAATTAATAAATTAATTATTGAACCTAAAAGAGCTTATTTACTACTTATCTCAAATTACTTAAATAATTCCTTAAACATTCTTTTACATTAAATTAACTTATAATTTATCTTAAATAAATTCTAGGAATGTTTTCAAAATATTAAATTTTATCTCAATACTCCAACTCCGGTCCGGCCTCACTTATTTAATTGAAAAGATAGTAACTAAACTACGGCGTAAAATAACTCAACAAATATTAAAAGAATGAATTTAAATTCTCATGCAATAAAATCATTTTAATTTAAATAATAGTAATTATGCATGGCTTATACGTAGTCTGAATTAACGGGTTCTACAACTCTCCTCCCCCCCCCCCCCTTAAAAGAAATTTCGTCCTCGAAATTAAAACTTACTGAATAACTGGGATACCGAATCCTCATTTCTGGCTCAGACTCCCAAAAACATGAATCACGCTCTTTCGAGAGTGACTTTGGCACATTGCACCGTAAATTCTCGTACGACCTCTAAACTTAACCGAATCACGAACGGCCAAAAACATGACCTTCCTAACTCGATAAGGTACTGTCCAATCCAAGGCCATAGGCTAAAATCCAACCGAGAACTCGAAACACACCTCTGAACCAAAGGCAAAGTTGCTGTCCAGAAAATTACAGCAGCAGCTGTTGCGCTTCCTTGCTTCGTTTGTGAGGCTATTGGCCATTGGGGCTTGAACAACCGACCAGAGCCTCTTACCAACATCCTAAGGTATGGTTTGAACCATGGCTAAGGGCCCTAGGCCAGCCACAATCAAAGTAACACCAGAAAAATCCTTCCAACCGAGAACCAAACTGCACATGTGGGACGTCTTGTTTGTTTTGCTGTCAAATGAAGGATCCAATGGTTATGAGTTTAACCATGTTCCATGCTAGACATGCTAAGGTGTTGTATAAGTCATGGATAAGGGATAGAAGCCAACCACAACCTATTTAACACCTAAAAACCGAAACTCAACACACTCAACAACAACAAGAATTTTTAAACCGAAGGGGCTTTGTTCTTGTTTTAATTTTAAAACCGACGGGGACATGAACCAAGCCATGAAAGGGCATCTTGGTCACGTCCTAGACATGTCAACGAGGGATTCTAACTATGGCTACAGCCCCTAGGGCAGCCAAGATCAGAATCTTCACCTTAGACAAGAAACATGCAAATCGAGACACAAAAATGACATGATGGGGAGTTGCTGTCAAAACGTTTTGTAAGGGGGGAAAGGGGCTGCAAAATAATAGACTAACACCTTCCTAGGACACCCTGTAACATGACCATAAGCAGCCTTGAGCCCCAAGAAATCTAGCCCACCTTGAAACCACAAAAACATATTAAACCGTGAAGGCATAGGAGAAACCGAAAAATTCTGCACATAAATTTACGAAAGTTCTTGACATGATTTCGGTTTTTCTGAATCAAACACACATAATGGTTTTAAAAAAATACGTATACAACTTGATTGAAGAGAAAAGAAATGGTATATGTATGCCTGGAATTTTTGTTTTGAAGAAAACAAAAGATACGACGACGCGGCGCGGCGGAGACGGAGTGTTCTTCTTTTCTACTATTTTTTCTCTCTAGTTTTTCCCCTAGCAAAATCTCGATTTTTCTCTACTGAAGGGAACTGAATTTGTTCGAAAATGGAGAGGGAGAGAAAGGCTAGGAATGAAGGGAAAGTTCGCAAGATAAAAGGGAGAGAATAAGTCTTGCTATATTTCTAGTTTGTGAGATAAGGAATGAGGAGGGATTTGATTTGATTGAAGGGATAATTGTGGGGTGAAAGGGGCCGAAAATAAGTTTAGGTACAAGGTGAGATATTGCTTAATTGTTTAATTATTGAAGATTAAATGGTGATAGAATTATCTACCAAGAATGGATTAAGGAAATGAATCAAGGGGAATGAGTTGTCAAATAGTTTTGAATCTAAAAAGGAGGGGCCGATTTTTGCTTCAAAAATGGGTAGGAAAATTTCTAAATTATTAATTATTGGGGGATTTAAATTGTGGGAATTATTCTACCATGAAGGGATAAAGAAAGATATCTAAAATTGTGAGTTGTCAAATAAAAAAATTAAATTTTCTAATGGTGGCCGAAATTATGCTATTAAATGGAGGGAAATATTGTTAAATATTGTATTTTAAATCTTTAGAGTTTTATCTACTCATTAAGTATTTTAGTGAATTAATAAATTAATTATTGAACCTAAAAGAGCTTATTTACTACTTATCTCAAATTACTTAAATAATTCCGTAAACATTCTTTTACATTAAATTAGCTTATTATTTATCTTAAATAAATTCTAGGAATGTTTTCTAAATATTAAATTTTATCTAAATATTCCAACTCCGGTCCGGCCTCACTTATTTAACTGAAAAGATAGTAACTAAACTACGGCGTAAAATAACTCAACAAATATTAAAAGAATGAATTTAAATTCTCATGCAATAAAATCATTTTAATTTAAATAATAGTAATTATGCATGGCTTATACGTAGTCTGAATTAACGGGTTCTACAACTCTCCCCCCTCCCCCCCCCCTAAAAGAAATTTCGTCGAAATTAAAACTTACTGAATAACTGGGATACCGAATCCTCATTTCTGGCTCAGACTCCCACGTAGCTTCCTCCTCTGAATGATTAAGCCATTTGACTTTCGCTCGCCTAACCAGATTGTTTCGAAGCTTCTTCTCCTGTCTGTCTATGATTTGCACTAGTCTTTCCTCATAAGACAGGTTCGGAGTGAGCTACAACGGCTCGAAATTCAGGACATGCGAAGGATTTGCCATATACTTCCTCAGCATAGAGACGTGGAATACATTGTGTACTCCGGCCAGATTCGGCGGAAGAGCAACACGATAAGCTAACGTCCCAACTCTGTCGAGGATCTCAAATGGTCCAATGAATCTCGGACTGAGCTTTCCTTTCTTCCCAAATCGCATGACACCTTTCATAGGTGCCACCTTCACGAAGACATGGTTGCCGACGGCAAACTCTAGATCTCTTCTCCTTGATCCGCATAACTCTTCTGTCGACTCTGAGTAGTCCTCATCCTATCACGGATCTTGACTACTACATCGGCAGTCTGCTGAATGATCTCCGGACCCAACTCTGATCTTTCTCCTACTTCATCCCAGTGAATAGGCGATTTGCACTTCCGACCATATAGTGTTTCATACGGAGCCATATCTATAGACGACTGAAAACTGTTGTTATTCTACTAGTGGCAACTTCGACTCCCAACTCCCTGAGAATTTGATAACACAAGCACGGAAAAGATCCTCCAAAATCTGGATAACTCTCTCTGACTGCCCATCTGTCTGCGGGTGGAAAGCTGTGCTAAACAACAACTTCGTACCCATCGTCAAATGCCAACTCTTCCAAAATGACGAAGTGAATCTAGGGTCTCTGTCAGATACTATAGAAACGGGAATACCATGAAGTCTGACTATCTCCCGGATATACAACTCTGCATACTGAATCATGGTGAAATTCGTCTGAACAGGCAAGAGTGCGCTGACTTGGTAAGACGATCAACAATCACCCAGATACCATTTGATCCTCTGACTGACTTCGGAAAACCGACCACGAAGTCCATGGTGACATCCACTCGGGAATAGGAAGAGGCTTGAGCATACCTGCTGGTCTCTGATGCTCCGCTTTCACAAGCTGACATATCAGTCACTCGGATACAAAAATTCTGATATCCTTCTTCATCTCGGGCCACCAATACAACAACTGCAGATCTATGTACATCTTCGTACTCCCAAGGTGAATAGATTACAGCGACATATGGGCCTCTGATAATATATCTTCTCGAATAGAACCACTGCTAGGAACCCACATTCTGTCTCTATATCTCACTATACCGTCGCTAACTGTATACAAGATACTGCCCTTGGCCTCATAATTCTGCTTCCACTTTGCCAACTGTTCACCTGCTGGCTGACCACTGCGAAAACAGTCTTGAAAAGAAGACTAAATCGTCAAAGTAGATAGACTGGGAACTCGACCTCGAGGATAATTCTCTAGATCAAACCTCTGCATCTCAAACTGAAGAGGTCTCGAAATCGTCAGATGAGCCATCACTGCGACTTTCCTGCTCAATGCATCTGCAACTACATAAGCTTTGCCCGGGTGGTAGCTAATGTCACAGTCATAATCCTACACTAGCTCCAACCAAAGTCTCTGACGCATATTCAACTCTTTCTGCGTAAAGAAGTACTTGAGGCTCTTATGGTCGGTAAAGATCTGGCACTTCTCTCCATACAAATAATGCCTCCAAATCTTCAAGGCAAATACTACTGCTGCCAACTCTAGATCATGAGTAGGGTAATTCTTCTCATGGATTTTCAACTGTCGAGAAGCATATGCTATCACCTTCCCATTCTGCATCAATACTGCGCCTAGACCGAGCTTCAAAGCATCGGTATACAGCACAAACTCACCGGGCCCTGATGGCATGGCGATAAGAGCTTGCTTCAAAGTATCGAAGCTCTTCTGACACTCATCGCTCCACACAAATTTCACATTCTTCTTTGTCAATGATGTGAGTGGAACTGCGATAGAGGAGAATCCCTGAATAAACTTCCGATAATATCTTGCTAGGCCAAGGAAACTACGGATCTCTGATGCATTTTGCGGCACAACCCAATCCCTGACTGCTGTAACTTTCGCTGGGTCTACCTCAATACCGCTGCTAGAAACGCTGTGGCCTAAGAATGCCACCTTCTCTAACCAGATTTCGCATTTACTGAACTTCGCGAATAACTGGTGCTTTTGCAAGGTCTGCAAAACTATGGTCAGATATCTACTGTGATCCCTTGATTCTTGGATTAGACGAGGATGTCATCTATGAACATTATCACAAACTGATCAAGATACGGCTGAAATACGTGATTAATGAGATCCATGAAGATCGCTGGCGCATTCGTCAGACCAAACGGAATCACAAGGAACTCGAAGTGGCCATAACGAGTCATGAAAGCTGTCTTGAGAACATCGGCGTCTTTCACCCTCAACTGGTGATCACTAGAACGCAGATCAATCTTGGAGAATACCGAAGCTCCCTGTAATTCAACTCCCGGTAATCAATACAGAGCCTCATCATACCGTCCTTCTTATTCACAAACAAAACTGGCGCGCCCCATGGTGAAAAACTCGGGCGAATGAACTCCTTGTCAAAAAGTTCCTGAATCTGCTTCTTAAGCTCTTCCATCTTTGTCGGTGCTAATCGGTACGGTGCTTTGAATATCGGAGCCGTACCTGGCATAAGCTCAATAGAAAACTCCACCTCTCGCTCGAGTGGCATACCAGAGACGTCCTCAGGAAAAAAGTCTATGAAATCCATAACAATCGGAACATCTGAGGCTGACTGACTGGGTGCCTCGAGAACAGATATAAAAGTCGCTAGAAACGCCCGACACCCTCTATGTATGAGCTTCATAGCCTGGACACAAGGTAAAATGCGCGGTAAAGGAAAGTACCTGTCTGGCTCAAATAAGAACTGCTCCATCCCAGGCGGTCGGACTAGAACAGATCTCCGCTGGAAGTCGATCAAAACTCGGTTACTTAATAGCCAGTCCATCCCCAGAATGATGTCAAACTCTGGCATCGGCAACTTGATCAGATCCGCATAAACAATATTGCCATGAAGCTCAAGGTCTATGTCTCGGATCACATTGGTAGCTGCCATCTCCTCACCAGAATGCAATACTACTGAATAGGCTATATCTAGCCCAATGGTCTTGACCTTGAGAAAATTAGCAAAGGTCTCCGAAATGAAGGAATGAGTAGCCCCTGAAACTATCAAGGTTTTTGTAGCCTAACCAGCTATAAAAATTCTCCCTGAAAGGTTGGAACGTCATTCTGAACCCAATAATTACAAGAACTAACTTATAGACATGCGAAGGTCAAAGTTCTTCTAACCTAATTCCCGAAAATATCCCTGATTAGAACATGCAATCCTATCACAATTTCTAAGTTCAAAATATTAATCCCGATTCATAAAACATTGAAATTCAAATATTAACTTAAAGCTTTTAGATACCTGTCATAAGCATGGTCTCCGCGTTTGTCTCTGTGGCATGAAGGGCAAAAACTCTGTCTTGGGTAGACAGACTCCCCCGAAGGCACTACTGCAGCAAGTGGTCTGGACTACCACACTTATAACACTTCCCTGAACCATACATACATGCTCCGGCATGGCGGCGTGTGCACTTAGGACAAACTGAATGCACAAAGGTCCTCGGGACTGCGCGTCCCTGCTGCTGTTGTCCTCTGTTTCTGGGTGGGCCGTGATAAGGCCTCTTATTCTGATGTTGCTGCTAAGGAGGAGGGCGGTGTGGTACTTGGACTGGTCGCTTACCCTGGCGATCCCTCTCAATGTCAATCTGATCTTGCTCTGCAGCAAGAGCTCTGGAAACAGCGACTTCAAAGGTAGTAGGGCCAGCCACCCTAACGTCACGACGCAAGATCGGCCGTAAACCATCCAGAAAGTTCCTCAGCTTGGCTCCCGCATCATTCGCAATCAGGGGCACAAAATGGCAGCCCCTCTCAAACTTACGGATGAACTCCGTAACAGTCAGATCTCCCTGCCACTGGGTCATGAACTCCTTGGTCAACCTGGATCGCACCTCGTCACTAAAATATTTGGAATAAAATACCTTCGTGAATCGCGTCCAGCTCAGCGTAGCCAAGTTCAGGGCTACTGATGCTCCTTCCCACCATAAAGGGGCAACTCCTTCGAAAAGATAGGTGGCACAATGAACTATGTCCGCATCCCCAAGCTCCGTATACTCAAAGACAACCTCGAGGGACTTAATCCAGCCCTCGGCAATCAAAGGATCGGAAGTCCCTGAGAACTCCTTCGGCCTCATCTTCATGAAGCGCTCATAGGTAACGTCGGGCCTTGTCGGCCTGGCTGTCACAGCGTTGTTCCCCGCAAACTGTGCGAAGAACCTAGTCATCCCAGCTAGCATCTGGGCATTCATGTCTGGTGGAGGGGGTGGAGGTCCATTCCTCTCTTGCCTCTGATCCTCACCGTCCTCATGGCGACGCTCATCATCTCTCACGCGCTCAAGAATGCGTCCAGGAGGCATACTATACCATACATATAACCCAAATGTAACCAACATGCATAATTCCATTATTTCTTTAAATTTAAATAAATACTGGATAATAAAAATTTGAACGTAAAATATTTCATGAAAAAATGTTGTTAAAATATTTCATACTTTAAACAAAGTGTGTAAACGTAAAACTTACAGACCGAAGACGTGACTTCATTAGCTTCTCGAGTTCAGTAGTAGTACAACCCTTTACAAGAACCTGGCTCTGATACCAACTGTAGAGGCCCGAAATTCGTATTGAAAATTTGCGGAAAATTTAAAAAATTTCTTTTATAATAAGTAACATGCCTCATTCATAAAAATAACTGATAAAAAGTTTTAATGTTCAAAATAGCAGCGGAAGTAAATGTTCGTTTTGAAACAACAACTTAAAATAAGCAATCGTGATAAAAATGTTTGAGCATAAAAATTGTAAATGAACTGAAGCATGAGGTCCTCGGGTTCCTACTACTGCCGACCCAAGATGGCTCACTTGTCCCCGCCCTCAGTCCCGACCTCATCAGTACCTACAAGCAATATCGCATATATCTCAAAAATGAACATTTATATTTGTATGCACGTAATATAATTAAATATCATGTATTATTTTACCGAATGGGTTGGATCGTTCCCAGGCTCGCTGCGATCCAACCCACAAGCAATATCGCATATATCTCAAAAATGAACATTTATATTTGTATGCACGTAATATAATAAAATATCATGTATTATTTTACCAAATGGGTTGGATCGTTCCCAGGCTCGCTGCGAGATAATTTTAATGTTCAAAATAGCAGCGGAAGTAAATGTTCGTTTTGAAACAACAACTTAAAATAAGCAATCGTGATAAAAATGTTTGAGCATAAAAATTGTAAATGAACTGAAGCATGAGGTCCTCGGGTTCCTACTACTGCCGACCCAAGATGGCTCACTTGTCCCCGCCCTCAGTCCCGACCTCATCAGTACCTACAACAATCAAGTCTAGTGTGTCTAAAGACTCAGCATGCATATATCGTAAATAACAAGTAAATATAATAAAATCGCATGCAAAGTAAAAATATCATGAGTCTGGCGTAACGTGAAAATATCATGTCATGAACAATTATAAATACGTGCATAACTGAAAATCGTAAGTGAAATGTTTTCTCGATAGAGCCCTGTCATAAAATAGCATATCATAATTTTCTGTTGAGAATATGTTCTACGCAAGTGGTCCATAACATGAACTGAATCGTCTGATCAGACTAAACCACAGTATACTAGGCGGTAGAGATCATCACAGACCTTGGACTGAATATCCGTACCAATACATGAACATGAACCGGTCAGTGGTCACCGGGTGAAGTAATAATCCCATGATAAGCTGCAATCCCATGAGTGTGAAGTGGCCACAAGCAATATCGCATATATCTCAAAATTGAACATTTATATTTGTATGCACGTAATATAATTAAATATCATGTATTATTTTACCGAATGGGTTGGATCGTTCCCAGGCTCGCTGCGACCTAATTTTTAACATGAAAAATATGAAAATGATTTTTCCTTGAAAATAACTTAGTCATTGAACCCAAAAACGGGGTCAACTAGACCAACAACTTAAATTCTAACCATGACTCCGTACCAACCCGAACCAACATCGAACCATCATTTAGTCATGATTAGAATACATCTAAAATGATGAAGTAATGCTCCTAAAAATTTCATATGTCGAAATTTGGTGAATGGAGACCAAAAACATGAAACGTTCTTTCGAGAGTCACTTTGGCACATTGCACCGTAAATTCTCGTACGACCTCTAAACTTAACCGAATCACGAACGGCCAAAAACATGACCTTCCTAACTCGATAAGGTACTGTCCAATCCAAGGCCATAGGCTAAAATCCAACCGAGAACTCGAAACACACCTCTGAACCAAAGGCAAAGTTGCTGTCCAGAAAATTACAGCAGCAGCTGTTGCGCTTCCTTGCTTCGTTTGTGAGGCTATTGGCCATTGGGGCTTGAACAACCGACCAGAGCCTCTTACCAACATCCTAAGGTATGGTTTGAACCATGGCTAAGGGCCCTAGGCCAGCCACAATCAAAGTAACACCAGAAAAATCCTTCCAACCGAGAACCAAACTGCACACGTGGGACGTCTTGTTTGTTTTGCTGTCAAATGAAGGATCCAATTGTTATGAGGTAAACCATGTTCCATGATAGACATGCTAAGGTGTTGTATAAGTCATGGATAAGGGATAGAAGCCAACCACAACCTATTTAACACCTAAAAACCGAAACTCAACACACTCAACAACAACAAGAATTTTTAAACCGAAGGGGCTTTGTTCTTGTTTTAATTTTAAAACCGACGGGGACATGAACCAAGCCATGAAAGGGCATCTTGGTCACGTCATAGACATGTCAACGAGGGATTCTAACTATGGCTATAGCCCCTAGGGCAGCCAAGATCAGAATCTTCACCTTAGACAAGAAACATGCAAATCGAGACACAAAAATGACATGATGGGGAGTTGCTGTCAAAACGTTTTGTAAGGGGGGAAAGGGGCTGCAAAATAATAGACTAACACCTTCCTAGGACACCATATAACATGACCATAAGCAGCCTTGAGCCCCAAGAAATCTAGCCGACCTTGAAACCACAAAAACATATTAAACCGTGAAGGCATAGGAGAAACCGAAAAATTCTGCACATAAATTTACGAAAGTTCTTGACATGATTTCGGTTTTTCTGAATCAAACACACATAATGGTTTTAAAAAAATACGTATACAACTTGATTGAAGAGAAAAGAAATGGTATATGTATGCCTGGAATTTTTGTTTTGAAGAAAACAAAAGATACGACGACGCGGCGCGGCGGAGACGGAGTGTTCTTCTTTTCTACTAGTTTTTCTCTCTAGTTTTTCCCCTAGCAAAATCTCGATTTTTCTCTACTGAAGGGAACTGAATTTGTTCGAAAATGGAGAGGGAGAGAAAGGCTAGGAATGAAGGGAAAGTTCGCAAGATAAAAGGGAGAGAATAAGTCTTGCTATATTTCTAGTTTGTGAGATAAGGAATGAGGAGGGATTTGATTTGATTGAAGGGATAATTGTGGGGTGAAAGGGGCCGAAAATAAGTTTAGGTACAAGGTGAGATATTGCTTAATTGTTTAATTATTGAAGATTAAATGGTGATAGAATTATCTACCAAGAATGGATTAAGGAAATGAATCAAGGGGAATGAGTTGTCAAATAATTTTGAATCTAAAAAGGAGGGGCCGATTTTTGCTTCAAAAATGGGTAGGAAAATTTCTAAATTATTAATTATTGGGGGATTTAAATTGTGGGAATTATTCTACCATGAAGGGATAAAGAAAGATATCTAAAATTGTGAGTTGTCAAATAAAAAAATTAAATTTTCTAATGGTGGCCGAAATTATGCTATTAAATGGAGGGAAATATTTTTAAATATTGTATTTTAAATCTTTAGAGTTTTATCTACTCATTAAGTATTTTAGTGAATTAATAAATTAATTATTGAACCTAAAAGAGCTTATTTACTACTTATCTCAAATTACTTAAATAATTCCGTAAACATTCTTTTACATTAAATTAGCTTATTATTTATCTTAAATAAATTCTAGGAATGTTTTCTAAATATTAAATTTTATCTAAATATTCCAACTCCGGTCCGGCCTCACTTATTTAACTGAAAAGATAGTAACTAAACTACGGCGTAAAATAACTCAACAAATATTAAAAGAATGAATTTAAATTCTCATGCAATAAAATCATTTTAATTTAAATAATAGTAATTATGCATGGCTTATACGTAGTCTGATTTAACGGGTTCTATACATGTATATTCAATTTTTCCTGTATCGATCTTGTCATATTATGTGTTGTGATGTTTATTATGCACAAAAATCCATGTATGATGTGCATAGTTTGAGCAGAAAATTATTGGATTGATTATTGAAACGTTTTTAGATCTCATAAATTCGTTTTTACTGTATTTTCGAATACTGTGATTTTTTTTTACGAGTTTCTGGGAAAACTTTCAATACATAAAACGTAGTACTCTTCGATACCTTTGATTTGATATAAAATTAAAAACATTTAGAGAAGAATTGAGTGAGTTATGATAGTTTTCGTGGGACTGCTCAAACTGGGTTTTTCAGAAAAATATGTTATTGATGAATCCTTGAGGTTTTTGAGTTGCAGGCTTCGTTGGGCATCGTCGGGCCAGTACTAATGCATTTAGACACGATGTGGGAGGTGTTTAGACACCATTTCTTGTTCCGTTTCGATTCGAGGATGACTTGGGAGGCAATAGAAGTCTTAGGAAGAAAATGGTGTCGAATTTCGGGATTGTTCCGTTTTGTTGTTGCTTGTCGAGGTTGGGGTCACTTGTATTGTTGGTACAGGTTGGATTCAATACCGTAGCATTCCAGGATGGGTCTCGAGATATCGATTCTTAGTCTGTTCGATTTAGTTGGGAGAAATAAGCATTGTGTAAAGAATTCTCGCAGGTTTGATTTTCCAGGGGATAAAAGGACCCGTACACGGACCCTGGCTCGGGGTCTGTGCCTTTGTTTCTTCCGAGGTGTCAAAATCCAGTAGGTACACGGACTTTTAGACGGACCCCTACACGGGGTCCGTGTTAGAGTAGGTGCCCGTCGAGCCAAGTGTTGGCCAAGTGTTCACAATGAAACTCTATGTATAAACAGTCTTTATTTTAATAATATTTGAAATTATTGTTTTGGCATTTCTTTATCTGTATACCCACGCTAGTTGCATAGATAAAATCCTTGAATATACAAATAGTAGAAAGAATATGATATGCTCATATGATGAGTATCATGAAACTCATATTTGGAATACTGTATATTCTAAACAGTTCCTAGTCGAATCAGCCGCCACTAAGAAGGATATAGGCCGCTCGAGTTTGAGACTAGTATTTGCGATGTGATTAGCATGTTTCATTGGTAGGGGACATTTTGATGTCCGAGCATGCAGATAGGTGCTCCTTGTAGAGTGCACTGAACAACCCTCCATAAAGGACTTTCCAAGTGGTTCTCACTTATCGAGTGGAAACGTTTTAGTTTATGGTTGTACTCCATTAGTCCTTATGACCCGGGACATTATTGAGACTCTATATGCTATCATTGCACTTTGACTTGTTTACCGACTCCTATGGGGTCATCAGGTTGCAAGGTTGGGTGTTCTGTCGAAACATATAAGAGTCGATGCATTGTAGTCGAGGATTCACCGCTTACCTTCGGGTATGGATATCCTATGCGTATGTAGTATGATATCTCTGATCAGAGTGTTGGTGGTAATTATGAAAGGGGTTTCATAGATTACACCATCGATGCAACTACGACATGACACATAGTATCGATTCATTGACAACTCTCGATATACCAAAGGTTGTCTAATCAGTCGGGATATATGAGTTGAAGGGACCGTTGTGTATGTAATATCCAAGCTTGGTGAACGGTACGATTTGAGATTTCATATGTTTATGGACTATTTGGTTAAGTTTAGGTATAGTTTTGATGTTAAGAGTTGTGATCTATGATTTATAGCATTGTTGGGTATAGATGATGTGTTGTTTTATTGTAGCATCGTTGTGATTTAATTCATGATAATTTCTATGTTGAGACGATTGGTATGAGGCCAATTGGAGTCGTTAGATAAGACATAGATGTGCAACTTTCTTGTTGGGAGTGTTTCCAAATTATGAGGAGAAGCAGTGTTGCTATTCGATTTTAGTTGCAAATTGTATTGTTGGCTTCAGTGGAAACCGCACCTGCGCCAGAAAAGCCACCGCTCCCGTGGTGTTTGGACAGCAGGGGCAATGAACTCGCGGTAGAAAACTTAGTGCTCCCGCGGTCGGCAAGTGCACCCGCGCTCCAAAATGCAATGCACCCGCGGTCGACTGTTTTGGATTTTTGGATGAGATGCAGTACACGCAGCGCACCCGCGGTCTAAGAGTTAGCGCACCCTGCGGTCGATGAACAGTATAGTCGTGTTTTCGGTTTTAAGTGATTAAATAGAAGAGTTTGCCCTCATTTCCCTCGTTTCTCTCCTACTTCTCGGTTCTTCAGCTAAAGGGGAGCTAGGGTTCTTATTTTCTTTCTTTTATCCCTTTGATTCAAGCTTCTTGTTGGGTGATTGAAGTGAGAACAAGATCATTTTGGAGTTAAGGAGCTAAGGTAAGCTTGTGGTATTAGTTATTGTTGGATTTTGGTGTTGGGGAAAATATGGAGATTATGATTGTGTTGGTTTTATGGGTTTTATGGTATGGGTATTTGATTATTAAGTTTTTGATGGTCCAATACGTTTATTGTTGTAGGATTTGTACCAACAGAGTAGTATCAAGCTTTCTATTGATTGTAAGTGGAATTCATTCCTTGTTCTCACATGAAAGTATATGTATTGTATTTCAATGGTTTTAATATGCTATTCCCTTCCATTTAATTCATGTTATGTATTGATACATTTGTTGTATATTAGAGGCATTTTTATGTCTCAATTATGTCAAAGGGAATGCAAAGAGAAGAGTCTTCAAAGTGTTTGTTTAAATGCCCAAGAGAGAGTTTCGAATGGTTTATTGGATTTATAAATAGATAGTTAGAGATTGCATGCAATTAGTTGATCAACGACCATAGACTTATATCCCAACAGAGTAATCGATTTGTATCAATGGGATATAGTTACAATTACAGAGATACTATTTAAATATCAATCCATCAGAGAAAAGAGAAATACCATCGTTATTGTTATGGTATACTATGTTATTCATGTTTCAAGAGTTAGATAGTATTTTATGATTTTAAAGCTATGTTATTCAGAGTATGATATGTTCATATTGTTATGTAAGAGTTCCACTGGCTGATTTTTATATTCATTTCAGTTATTTCATGTGATGCAGATAAGAGTGACGGGCCAGGACGTTGATTGGAGCTGAGGTCATATGCATAGAAGAAGGAAGGAAGAAAAATATTTTGATATACATGATCAAAATGATATTTTGTATTTTGTTGCAACACTTTATGGATCATGTATATACTTTTGATTGTATATACTGAAAATGTATTTATGTTAAGAAATTTTAAATCCTTCTTTTCTTTAAGAAATTTTAAATTCCGCTGTTATTTTATAGAAATCAGTTGAGGGTGTTACATTTAGTGGTATGAGAGCAACATTCTTCGGACCAATGCATATGACTTCTTCTACTTTCAACAGTCCAGGTATGTCTTCTTCTACATCTATTGATTGTTATCAGTTGATATGTATTATGAGAGCACATTGTAGGATTTAATGCCTCCTAAGAAAGCTTCAGAGGGTGAGGATAGCTCCTCATCGAGAGTTGTCGACGAGTTCGGCAAGTTATTGAAAGAGCAAGCCAAGGTCCACAGTGAGCAGATTCAGCAGTTGCTCTGTTTGCAAGGTTCAGGTCAAGGTAGATGCAAAGGGAGAGGCCAAGCGATTCAAGCAGTTGGGACTGATGGGATCTTTACTGCATTTAAGAGGATGGATCGGCCCGAGTTTGTAGGAAGCACTGATCCATTGGTGGCTGTAGAGTGGATTAAAGCACTTGGGAGATATTTGATCATCTCAAGTATGAAGACAAGGACAGAGTTGGTTGTGCAGTGTTCATGCTAGTCAAAGCTGCACGTATTTGGTGGAATGCCACTAAGTTAGGTGTTGATGTTCCAGCATTGAAATGGCAAGGATCTTTTCTATGACAAGTATTTCCCGGATGCACTTCAAGCTCGGAAGGTGACTGACTTTTTAGAGCTGTGCCAAGGGGGTATGAATGTTGACGAGTACATTTTGAAGTTTGAGGAGGGCTGTCTGTTTGCTCCCTATATTGCCTCGAATGAAAAAGACAAGGGTGCTCATTTTATAAGAGGACTTCGAGCAGAAATCAGAAGAGACATCAATATGTCTAATGCGGTGACATTTAAAGAGATTGTGGCTAAAGCATTGTTAGCCGAGCAAGATGAAAAGGATATTGCTAGAGAGAGACAGGCGAGGCAGTAGGCTATTGCTCAAAGAGGTCAGGGCTCGAGCCAAAGAGGAAAAGGCAATTACAAGGGGAAAGGCAAAATGGAACCGAGTTCTAAAGCACCGACTGTCCCTTATGAGCCAGAGAAGCCATTGTGTCCCAAGTGCAGTAGGCCTCATAGGGGTGAGTGCTGGTTTGGTACTCACACATGCTACCGATGTGGTACTGTAGGCCATATCGCCAAGGACTGTCCGAGAGGATCGAGTAAAGAAAAGGTGCAAGGTCGCATCTTCACGATGACGAAGGAAGGTATAAACCCCGATTCTTCTGTGATCTCTAGTACTATCTTAATTTCAGGCTGAGTAGCTACGACATTGATTGATACAGGTGCTACTCATTCTTTTATGTCCGAACTATTTTTGAGATCTTTGGGTCTAGTTCCTTCTGTTCTTCCCCTCCAGTTTATTGTTGCATTGCCTTCTGGGGATGTGTTGTGCCCGACGTCTACTGTGTATGCGTGTTATGTTCAAATTGATGAGCGAGTGGTTTATGCCGATTTGATTGTTATTTCGATGGTTGCGTTTGATATTATACTTGGCATGGATTGGCTATCAACTTATCGTGCAGTGATTGATTGTGTTGCTAAGACGGTGAAATTTGCAGATGATGGAAATAAGGAATGTATGCTCGCCAGTGCAGGTACTTCGATGGTCCTTCCTTTTATTTCATGTCTTGAGGCTACGAAGTTGTTGTTTAGATGTTGTGATGGGTTTTTGGCTTCGATTGTGAGAGAGTTTCCTGATGTATTTGAGGATGATGTGTCGGGTTTACCGCCGGACAGAGATGTAGAGTTTGTGATTGATCTATTTCTGGGTACGGTTTCTATTTCCAAGGCTCCGTACAGAATGGCCCCTACAGAGATGAAAGAGTTGAAGACGCAATTGCAGGATCTTTTGGATAAAGGTTTTATTCGGCCGAGTTCTTCGCCTTGGGGAGCTCCGGTTCTTTTTGTTAAAAAGAAAGACGGGTATTTGCGGCTATGCATTGATTATAGAGAAATCAACAAAGTGACGATTAAGAATAAATACCCGTTGCCAAGGATAGACGACCTTTTTGATCAACTGCAGGGAGCTACAGTTTTTTCGAAGATTGATCTTCGATCTGGCTACTACCAGTTGAAAGTTAGGGAGTCTGATATCCTAAGACGGCGTTTCGGACCAGGTATGGTCATTACGAATTCCTTGTTATGTCGTTCAGTCTGACTAATGTTCCTTCAGTCTTCATGGATCTTATGAACCGGGTGTTCAAGCCGTATTTGGATAGCTTTGTCATTGTTTTCATCGATGATATATTAATCTATTCCAAGACCAGAGAGCTTCATGCAGAGCACCTCAGAGTTGTTCTTCAGTTGTTGAGAGAGAAGAGGTTGTATGCTAAATTGAAAAAATGTGAGTTCTGGTTGGATTAGATTTCTTTCTTGGGCCATGTTGTCTCGAAGGATGGTTTAGCTGTTGATCCAGCAAAGATCGAAGCGATACAGAAGTGGCCTATCCCGACCATTGTATCAGGGGTACGCAGTTTTCTTGGTTTGGCGGGTTATTATCGTCGTTTTATTTCAGAATTTTCCAAAATTGCCCTGCCATTAACCAATCTGACGAGGAAGACTGTGAAGTTTGAGTGGTCATATGAATGCCAAAGTGGATTCCAAGAGTTGAAAGATAGATTGACGACAGCTCCGGTACTTGCATTGCCCAGTGGTTCAGAGGACTTTGTTGTTTTTAACGATGCGTCGAAGAAGGACCTTGGTGCACTGCTGATGCAACGTGGAAAGTTTATAGCCTATGCTTCTCATCAGTTGAAGGACTATTAGAAAATTATCCTACGCATGATTTGGAACTGAAAGCTGTGGTTTTCGCCCTGAAAATCTGGAGACACTATTTATATGGCGAAAAGGGTGAAATTTTCACGGACCACAAGAGTTTAAAGTATTTGTTTTCCCAGAAAGAACTCAATATGCGACTGAGATGGTGGTTAGAGCTTGTCAAAGATTATGTTGTTACGATTAGTTACCACCCTGGGAAAGCGAATGTTGTAGCAGATGCATTGAGCCGTAATTCAAGTTCCTCTTTGAGTTCTATGATCCAAAAACCGTTGTTGTTAAACTTGCAGCGAGAGAAGATAGCTTTGGTAGTTCCGGGAACCATCGCACGCTTTTCAGCGTTGATCATTCGGGCTACATTGACGGACAGGATCCGTAGAGAGCAGGTCAATGATGCACAGTTGACAGAGATGAGAGCCAGAGCAGAAGAGAGAGGTAATTCAGAGTTTGGGATGAATAGAGATGGTTTGGTGACGTTCAAAGGCCGTATATGCATTCCTACTGGTGATGATATTCGGCGAGACGTCTTAACATAAGCACATACCGCGCCATACTCGGTGCATCCAGGTAGTACCAAGATGTATCTGGATCTTCGTGTTAGAGTAAGTGCACGTCGAGCCAAGTGTTTGCCGAGTGTTCACAATGAAACTCTATGTATAAACGATCTTTATTTTAATAATATTTGAATTTATTGTTTTGGTACTTCTTTATCTGTATACCCATGCTAGTTGCATAGATAAAGCCCTTGAATATACAAATAGTAGAAAGAATATGAGATGCTCATATGATGAGTATCATGAAACTCATATTTTTAATACTGTATATTCTAAACGGTTCCTAGTCGATTCAGCCGCCACTAAGAAGGATATAGGCCGCTAGAGCTCGAGACTAGTATCTGCGATGTGAGTACCATGTTTCATTGGTAGGGGACATTGTGATGTCCGAGCATGCAGATAGGTGCTCCTGGTAGAGTGCACTGAACAACCCTCTATAAAGGACTTTCCAAGTGGTTATCACTTATCGAGTGGAAACGTCCTAGTTTATGGTTGTACACCATTAGTCCTTATGACCCGGGACAACATTGAGACTCTATATGCTAGCGTTTCACTTTGACTTGTTTACCGACTCTCATGGGGTCATCAGGTGGCAAGGTTAGGTGTTATGTCGAAACATATAGGAGTCGATGCATTGTAGTCGAGGATTCACCACTTACCTACGGGTATGGATATCCTATGTGTTTTCATGTATATGTAGTTTGAAATCTCTGATCAGAGTATGGTGGTAATTATGAAAGGGGTTTCATAGATTACACCATCGATGTAACTAAAACATGACACATAGTATCGATTCATTGACAACTCTCAATAAACCAATGGTTGTCGAATCGATCGGGATATATAAGTTGAAGGGACCGTGTCACGCCCCGAGCCCGGGCCCGTGCCTGCGTGACTGCACAATGGGCCCCTATAGCAACTACTTCGTATTCGTCCTCGCTTTACGAAAATGATTAACCCAAGTTGCTATAGAAGTCCATTGTAGCCCTTTATAAACTCATTTTAAATCTTGATTTTTTTCGATGTGGGACAAGGGTATCACAATCACCCCTCCTTCAGAATGCGACGTCCCCGTCGCGGCCTGACCACTCGATCCACCAGCACCGAGAATCTAGAGGTGGCTCCTACAGATTCAAGAGGTGGCTCCCGTCATGTAGCACTTTGCCCCGCAGGTTCAAGAGGTGGCTTCCATGCACGTAGCACTTTGTCCCGCATAGCACTTATTTCTCGGTGTTCCATGCCGGTGACCTGCTCTGATACCATTCAATTCTCACTTACTATCAAATAAGTTCTCAAATTTCTTAAAATTGTAAAATTAATTCTTACTTTCCACGAATATCGTCCAATTTTTTTTCCCTAAATCTCGAAAATTCCACAATTACCCATGAGTCCTCAGTATTCCCAATTTCATTTTATAGATTTCTCGTATCATAAGGTTCAATAGTCTTAAGTTTATTGAACCCAAAATTAATTCCCATAACACGTCTTACATTTCTAAAAATACTTAAAATCCCAAGTGTTTCTCAAAAGCTCGCAATTACATCCTTAAAATTTTGAAACTTGCAATCCGGCCCTTACAGTTCTCCAAATTTACATTTTGGCCATAAAACTCTTCGAAATTTGCATCCTTGTCCCCATAAAATTTTCCATCTTTACCTCATTAAACTTTTAAATTCTTGAACTCAAAATTAAATCCCAAAATTCGGTACATTCGAAAATAGTCCCTTAGAATTTTATTTTTGAACCTAGGTCCTCAAATCATTGGTTATTACAATTAGGTCCTTAAAATTCTCAATTCCTGTAATTCAATCATCAAATCCAACTATGTAGAGCATGCATCCTAAATAAATTCTCATAATTAATCTTACATTTCCATAGATAATAAAAATCCTCAAATTGTACATTTATAATCCTAAAGATTGTCGTAGTCTTTGAATCGCTAGTGCTTATATGAAATCCTCAAAAATTTACTCGACTAGCAACCAAGAACTATCAATAATTTCTAAGAAATTCTACAAGTCTCAAAACATACATAATTTTCAAGATTAACTTATAACACATAAGGAGGACGTCAACACTACTAACCTAAAAATTAATATAGTCAAATCATTTTCAACCTCTCCTAAAACCAAATGTTCGAATTCTTAGACATGTCCAATTCCAAACGTACCCAACCTACATAATTCCATAATTTATTTTTAAATTTAAATAAACACTGAACAATTAAAATCTGAACGTAAAATATTTCATGGAAACATGTTGTTTAAAATAATTCATGCTTTAAATAAAATGCTGAAATGTAAAACTTACAGACCAAAGACGTGGCTTCGTGAGCTTCTCGTGGTCAGTAGTAGTGTAACCCTTTACAAGAACATAGGCTCTGATACCATTCTGTCACGCCCCAAGCCCGGGCCCGTGCCTGCGTGACTGCACAATGGGCCCCTATAGCAACTACTTCGTATTCGTCCTCGCTTTACGAAAATGATTAACCCAAGTTGCTATAGAAGTCCATTGTAGCCCTTTATAAACTCATTTTAAATATTGATTTTTTTCGATGTGGGACAAGGGTATCACAGACCGTACTGTACGCTAACCATAATTGAATGGTTCTTGCAGGCACTATCATTTGATACCTAGGGAATCATGTAAGCGATGCTGCTAGGCGTTTAACATGATTGGTTGGGTACTATCAGACTTGAGTTCTGACGTTCTTTTTATCAAGGAGTTGATAAATAAGAATGGAGCAATTGGGGTTTGCTCATATGAGGACATGTTTAGTTCGAATCACATGGAGATGTGAACCCACGGCTAGTTGTATAAGTGAACCATTGAGGGCCACACAAGTACTTGCTTTCTAGATCCCGTTGAGAAGTAAAATAGTTCAATGTGTTGAACGACTTATAAATGAGTTTATAAGTGTAAGGAAAAAAGAGAAGTATGACTTCTATGAGAGAAATGTACTTTTAATTTATGAATGTGTTTCTAAATTAAAAGTTGGCCAAATAAATAATGTATTTGAAAATTGTGATTTTCATAAACATTATTATGGACTAAATTAAATTAATTCAAGCGTTGAATTAATTAAACATAGTGGACATAGTAGAGTCCAAATAATTAAATTAATTCAAGTGTTGAATTAATTAAATCATATTGAGTCTTGTAGAGCTCAATTTAAATTAAGTATTTAACTAGTGGGACTTGGGTAAATTCAAGTAATGTTTAATTAGTCTCAAATATGTTTGAGATAATTAAATTTAGTCCATGGTTTTTAATTTGTTAAAAACCATATAATATATGCATGCATGAGAGGTGAAGGGTTGGGAGACAAGTTTTTCTAGTTTCAAGGCATGACATGCAACTTTTGTTGGTAGCTTTTTGCAAGTCCAAGACAAGTCTCCCTTCCCCTATTACTCACTCTCCTTGGCCGAAACTAGCAAGGGTTTTTCTCCAAGTTTTTCTCTCTTTTCTTCTTCAAGTGTTGAGGAAGAAATAATCTTCTCCTTGAAAATCCTCTTGATTTTCTAGTGCAAATTAAGAGGGGATTTACCAAGCAAGTGGTGGGCCTAATTTTGAAGGAAGGAGGAGGCTTGTAGATCTTCTTGCCATTCAAGAGCTTTGTTGTTTAACAACAAAGTTGGAGCCACAATCAATCTTTTAAAGATTGATAGGTATATCTCTCAAACACCCTATGTATGACATGTGTTTGTTTTTGTATTTGCTACACACATTCATGGTGGCCGAAAATTTCTATCAAAAATTCGATTTTTTAAACTTCCGTTGCGCTTCTGGTCATCGTAACCGATCCCCTTTCACTTCGTAGACTCTATTGGTGGCCAGGTATGAAGAAGAATATTGCCATGTTTATTTCTCAGTGACTAACTTGTCAGCAAGTGAAAATCGAACATCAAAAACCTGCTGGGACATTGCAGTCATTGCCAATTCCTCAATGGAAATGGGAGCATATTACAATGGATTTCGTGGTGGGTCTTCCAAAAACGTAGAAAGGCTATAACTCTATTTGGGTTATCGTTGATCGGTTGACCAAGTCAGAGCATTTTCTCCCAGTCAAGACGACGTATTCCATGAACCAGTATGCCGAAGAGTACATAGCTGAGATTGTCAGACTTCATGGTGTTCCTGTGTCGATTGTGTCTGATCATGACCCTAGATTTACTTCAGAGTTTTGAAAATGTTTACACAGAGCCTTGGGTACATGGTTAGCATTCAGTACATCATATCATTCCCAGAGTGACGGTCAGTCAGAGAGAGTTATTCAGATTTTGGAGGATATGCTCAGAGCTTGTACTATAGATTATCCTGGTAGTTGGGATTCCAAATTACCTCTTGTTGAGTTCACGTACAATAACAGCTACCAGACAACGATTGGCATTGCACCGTATGAAGCACTTTATGGCAGAAAATGTAGATCCCCCTTATATTGGGATGAGATTGGTGAGAGAAAGATGTTGGGTCCAGAGTTGGTCCAACAGACAACTGATGTTGTTGTTGTTATTCAAGAAAGGATGAAGACAGCACAGTCAAGACATAAGAGTTATGCTGATGTAATTCGAAGGCCATTGCAGTTTGAGGTTGGCGATCACGTGTTCTTGAAGATAGCACCTCTTAAAGGTGTGATGCGATTTGGCAAAAAGGGAAAGTTGAGTCCAAGATTTATTGGCCCATTTGAGATTTTGGACAGAGTTGGTGATCGAGCGTACAGGTTAGCCCTACCGCCAGATCTTGATAGAGTTCATAATTTTTTTCATGTCTCCATGCTCAGGAAGTATATTGCTAATCCTTCCCATGTTCTTCGCCACGAGCCATTGGATTTGATGCCGAATTTGACGTATCAAGAGATTCCAGTCCAGATTCTGGATCGCAAGGTTAAAGTATTGAGAAACAAAGAGATCGGCATTTTTAAAGTCCTTTGGAGGAATCAATTGATTGAAGAAGCCATGTGGGAAACAGAGGATGAGATGAAAGGAAAGTATCCTGAGTTGTTTTCGCAGTGACGTCAATTTCGAGGACGAACTTCCTTTAAGGAAGGGAGATTGTAATATCCAAGCTTGGTGAATGGTACGATTTGAGATTTCATATTTTTATGGATTATTTGGTTAAGTTTAGGTATAGTTTTGATGTTAAGAGTTGTGATCTATGATTTATAGCATTGTTGGGTATAGATGATGTGTGGTTTTATTGTAGCGTCATTGTGATTTAATTCATGGTAATTTGTATGTTGAGCCGATTGGTATGAGACCAATTGGAGTGGTTAGATAAGACATAGAGGTGCAACTTTCTTGTTGGGAGTGTTGCCAAATTATGAGGAGAAGCGGCGTTGCTATTCGATTTTAGTTGCAAAGTGTATTGTTGGATTCAATGGACACCGCAACCGCGCCAGAAAAGCCACCGCACCCGCGGTGTTTGGAAGTAGGGGCAGTGCACCCGCGGTAGAAAACTTAGTGCACCCGTGGTAGAAAACTTAGTGCACCCGCGCTCCAAAATGTAGTGCACCCGCGGTCGACTGTTTTGGATTCTTGGATGAGATGCAGTACACGCAGCGCACCCACGGTCTAAGACTTAGTTCACCCGCGGTCGATGAACAGTAAAGTCGTGTTTTCGGTTTTAAGTGATTAAATAGAAGAGTTTGCCCTCATTTTCCTCATTTCTCTCCTACTTCTCGGTTCTTCAGCTCAAGGGGAGCTAGGGTTCTTATTTTCTTTCTTTTATCCCTTTGATTCAAGCTTCTTGTTGGGTGATTGAAGTGAGAACAAGATCATTTTGGAGTTAAGGAGCTAAGGTAAGCTTGTGGTATTAGTTTTTGTTGGATTTTGGTGTTGGGGAAAATATGGAGATTATGATTGTGTTGGTTTTATGGATTTTATGTTATGGGTATTTGATTATTAAGTTTTTGATGGTTCAATACTTGGTTTATTGTTGTAGGATTTGTACCAAGAGAGTAGTATCAAGCTTTCTATTGGTTGTTAGTGGAATTCATTCCTTGTGCTCACATGAATGTATATGTATTGTATTTCAATGGTTTTAATATGCTATTCCCTTCCATTTAATTCATGTTATGTATTGATACATTTGTTGTATATTAGAGGCATTTTTATGTCTCAATTATGTCAAAGAGAATGCAAAATAGAAGAGTCTTCAAAGTGTTTGTTTAAATGCCCAAGAGAGAGTTTCAAATGGTTTATTGGATTGATAAATAGATAGTTAGAGATTGCATGCAATTAGTTTATCAATGACCATAGACTTATATCCCAACAGAGTAATCGATTTGTATCGATGGGATATAGGTACAGACACAGAGATACTATTTAAATATCAATCCATCAGAGAAAATAGAAATACCATCGTTATTGTTATGGTATACTAGGTTATTCATGTTTCAAGAGTTAGATGGTATTTTATGATTTTAAAGCTATGTTCTTCAGAGTATGATATGTTCATATTGTTATGTAAGAGTTCCACTTGCTGAATTTTATACTCATTTCAGTTATTTCATGTGATGCAGATAAGAGTGACGGGCCAGGACGTTGATTGGAGCCGAGGTCATATGCATAGAAGAAGGAAGGAAGAAAAATATTTTGATATACATGATCAAAATGATATTTTGTATTTTGTTGCAAAACTTTATGGATCATGTATATACTTTTGATTGTATATACTGAAAATGGATTTGTGTTAAGAAAATTTTAAATCCTTCATTCCTTTATGAAATTTTAGATTCCGCTGTTATTTTATAAGAAATCAGTCGAGGGTGTTACATTGTACGCTAACCATAATTGAATGGTTCTTGCAGGCACTATCATTTGATACCTAGGGAATCATGTAAGCGATGCTGCTAGGCGTTTAACATGATTGGTTGAGTACTATCATACTTGAGTTTTGACGTTCTTATTATCAAGGAGTTGATAATTAAGAATGGAGCAATTGGGGTATGCCCGAATAAGGACATGTTTAGACCGAATCACATGGAGATGTGAACCTACAGCTAGTTGTATAAACGAACCATTGAGGGCCACAAGTTCTAGCTTTCTAGATCCCGTTGAGAAGTAAAATAGTTCAATGTGTTGAACGACTTATAAAGGAGTTTATATAAGCGTAAGGAAAAATAGAAGTATGACTTTTATGAGGGAAATGTAACTTTTAATTTGTGTAAGTGTTCCTAAATTAAAAGTTGGCCAAATAAATAATGTATTTGAAAATTGTGTTTTTCATAAACATTATTATGGACTAAATTAAATTAATTCAAGTGTTGAATTAATTAACACTAGTGGGCCCAATAGATTCCAATAATTAAATTAATTCAAGTGTTGAATTAATTAAATCATATTGAGTCTTGTAGAGCCCAATAGGAAATAATTGTTCAACTAGTGGGCTTGAGTAAATTCAAGTAACGTTTAATTAGTCTCAAATTTGTTTGAGATAATTAAATTAAGTCCATGAGTTTTTTAATTGTTAAAAACCAAATAAGAAATGCATGCATGGGAAGTGAAGATTTGGGAGACTACTTTTTCAATAATCAAGGCTTGGCATGCAAAAAGTGCTTTTACCTTTTTACACAACCAAGACAAGTCTTCCTCCCATTCATTCCAGCATGCTTTGGCCAAAATTTTTATTCTGTTCTCTCCTTCAATTTCTCTCAATTTCTTCTTCAATTGTTGAGGAAAGAAAAATACTTCTCAAAGAAAATCTTTTTATTTTTCTAGTGCAAAATAAGAGGGGTTCTAGCTAGTTGGTGGTGGGCTTAATATTTGAGCAAGGTGTGCTCAAAGGGAAGCTTGAAGATTGTCTTGCCATTCAAGAGCTAAGGTGTCTCCACCTTAATTGGAGCCATCATCAATCTCAAAAGATTGATAGGTATATTTTCTAAAAACACTATGTATCACATATTTTGTGTTTTTGTATTTGCTACACACTTTCTAGTAGGTGCTCGGTTTTTACTTGTTGAAAAACAAAATTTGAAACTTCCGTTGCGCTACCGGCACCGTAACCGATCCCCTTTCAGTCAGTGCCTTAGTTGTTTACCGTAAGGTGAGTTCAGAGTCTACACGGACTCGGACCTGGAGGGGTGCACGGGGCCCGTGTCCTACATATTTGGGGAATATTATATTGATTGCTTTTGGGTTCGATGACTTACGATAATGCGATGATTAAACGAGGTCTAGTCTCGATAGATTTAGAACGTCATAAGGAAATGGTCAAGTTTGGGTGTGAGCATAGTTATTAAGTCAAAGTGGTGCAAGATAAGTATTCGAATTCATGTTAGTACGTGCAGCAGTTGCCCCAAGCAAGATCCAACGAATCCCTCAACGCTATGTAAGTATGTTCGACGTGCAAAAAGAAAATACTTTAAGTTTTTGAGGTATGCTAAATGTCTTGTGACCAAATTATCTATGGGATTGGAAAGAGGTAAAGCATGACCAGGGACCAATCCACCCCGATAAAGCATGATCGGGTTTAGATTAGGATTGGAAAGCGGTAAAGCATGACTAGGGACCAATCCACCCTTTAAAGCATGAATGGGGATATCATGTATGTGGTAGTGGACTTTCCCTGGCAGTGCAGTACTGTGGTTTAGTCTAATCAGGCACTTTTATGTATGGGTCACTTGCTTTGAAACATATCTCTACGCAAAATTATGTTATGTATGCTCAAGTATGTATGATGCAAGTCTGTTTATGAAAAGTTATACGATGATGGCACGTCTATGTTACATATGTATGTTCAAGCTTATGTTTACATGTTCGAGTTTCAAGTATATACGCTCTATTTTAAAGATGCATGTGGTTTTATTACGTATTACTTGTTACTTCCAGTTTATACATGTTGAGTCTTTAGACTCACTAGACTTGATCGATGCAAGTGAGGAAGATTTTGAGGAGACGAGGGGTGGGGACCAATGAGCCGGCTTGGACTGTGCAGGAGGTTAAACCCGAGGATCGCCCTAATTTTTAAGAAATTATGCGATGTTTCAAATATTCTGATTTTTATGAGGTTTTTTAACGTTGTTTGAACGAATGTTTTTCACAAACTTCGGTTGTAGTTGTTTTACTTCAAATATTTCATTTGACAACAGTTTATCTTATTCGCAATTTCAAGGTTTATTATTTATGTACGAAAATTTTTATTTTTCCGCAAATTTAAAAATAGTTTAAAAGCACGGTGCGTTACAAAGTCGGTGAAAGAAAGATGTTAGGACCAGAATTGGTCCAACAGACAGCTGATGTGATTGTTTTAATCCAGGACAGAATGAAGACAACCAAATTCAGACAGATTAGTTATGACGGCATATCCGAAGAAGGCCTTTGGAGTTTGAAGTTGGAGATCACGTATTTGTTAAAATTGCTCCTCTCAAAGGCATTATGAGATTTGGCAGGAAAGGAAAGCTGAGCCCAAGATTTATCGGTCCATTTGAAATTCTAGACGGGATTGGAGAAAGAGCACATCGTCTAGCCTTACCGCCGGACTTGGATAGAGTCCACAATGTATTTCACGTCTCAATTCTCAGGAAGTATATCTCGAACCCTTCCCATGTTCTCAGACATGAACCGTTGTATCTAATGCCGAACTTGACTTATCAAGAAGTACCAATCCAGATTTTAGATTGGAAGGTTAAATTACTGAGGAATAAGGAGATTGGCATTATCAAGGTTCTTTGGCGTCATCAGTTGGTTGAAGAAGCACCCTGGGAGCCAGAGGAAGAAATGCAACAGCGATATCTCGAGTTATTTGCTCAGTAAAGAAAATTTCTGGGACGAAATTTCTTAAGGAGGGGAGAATTTTAACGCCCAGACATTCGTATGTTTATGATGTAAGGTAATGATTATGATTAAGTATGTTCATTATTCCTTTTATGGTTAATTATGATGATCGTTTGGGATATGTGATGTAATAGTGATGATTTATGGCTTCAAGTTATGATATAAATGGCAATGAATGAACGGATGGGTAGAATAGAAAGTTGATCTTGAGCCAAATAGGTAATGGAAGTGCATAAACGGTGTGAAAACTGTGGTAGTAGTTGTGGTTTTTGGCATAATTATTAGTATATTGATCCAAATGATGTGAGGCCACTTCCATTAGAAATATAAGACATAAGGCTATAACTTCATGTTTTGAGTTTTGTTCAAATCATTGTGGAAGACAAGCCAACAGCACCCCGAAGTGTGTCGTGTGTATCGTTGTTCCTTCACTACAACATGTTGCGAGATTGAGCATAACTTTTTACTCAGACCTTCAAATGACATGAATCTAATTGGAGATGCAAGCCACGACATATAGCTACAACTTTTGTGTTTACCACTTTTCCAAATTCTGAAGGGAAGAGGTGTTTCGGAGGTGATCTTTGATGTAGCTGTGCGCAGAAGCGCGCCCGAGCAGTAAGGAATGGCCGCCCGAGCGCGCCTGGTTCTGTATTTTTTAGTTTTAGGCAGTAAGGTCGGCGCCAGGGCGGTAAATATGACCGCCCGAGCGCCCAGAAAAGTGTAAAAGCGTGTTTTGGGTATTTTCAAGCATAAAACCAAATGTGAGACTCTTTTTCCTCATTTTTATCCTCTTCCTTTCTCTTTTCCAACGGCTTAAGGCTAGGGTTCTTCATCTTCTTCTTATTTACTCTTTCAATAAAGCAAATAATCTTCAATCCGGAGTTGGAACTTCATCTTTTTAGTGAAAGGAGCTAAGGCAAGTGGTCTTTCTTCTTGTTCTTGAGTTATTGAAAGATGGTGAAGTTGGGGGATTGTAGTTTTGATTAATCTATTAGATTAAATGGTCATTTAAGGTTATTATTTGGATGTTAATGGTTATTTTTTGGGTTATTGTTGTAGGATCATCATCAAGTTTAGGAAACCAAGTGCTCCAAGTGTAGTAAGTGGAATCATTTCTTGAATACATCACATGATCCTATATGTATGTGTTTTGATGATTTTATAGCGTTAACTCCTTTAAAATTCCATTCATGATATATATATACATATATATATATATATATGTAAATATGTATATATGGTAGTGCAATTATATGAATTTTTAATGAAATGAGTTTGTTGAAAACCAAATTCTAAATTCTGGAGTTTGACAAAACTGATCAACCAACTGATACGCAAAAACTGATCAACCAACTGATACACACAAACTGATCAACCAACTGATACGCACAAACTGATCAACCAACTGATACGCAGTAACTGGACTTAACAACTGAAATCAGTAGAAAGAAAACTGATCAGTTGGAAACTGATCAGTTTAAAACAAATCAGTTGATATATTCAGCCTTATGCTTTTAAGCTAAGCATCCTTCAACTGAACATGTCTCGGGAAAGAAAATTCAACCGACAAAGAGACATAGCAGATTGCAACTGAATATGAAACGTCATACTTCAATCAATATAGCTTAGAACAACGCATTTCAGCTAAAGCATTGAAGACGCCGCATTATAATAAATGAAGCAAGAAGCAATCAACGGATACAAAGATTCAAATGTATCTCAAGTTACCATTGGAAGATAAGCTTATAAATATGACAGAAGAACAGCTAAAAAAAACGAGATCACTTCATTCAAAGCTTGCTGTTACTCTGCAAAAATCTCAGTGCACTCTTATTTGATTTATTCGTAGCAGTCAAGGCTACAATTTGAGCTCATTAGCACTATGTAATAATTATTGAATTCGATAGTGCTAAGATCAGTTACGCGCTGAGATCATTTTGTGATACTAAGAGTTTCAGTTTTGGCAGTGGTAAGTCCAAACTGAAGTGGGTCAGTACAAAACTTGTATTCGATCAAAGTCTTTTAGTGAAAATTCTATCCTTGAGATAGAAGGGGTGACGTAGGAGTAATTGAAATCTCCGAACATCCAGAAACAATCCTTGCGCATTTTATTTCAGTTTTGTATTCTATATTTCAGTCAGTTAATTTCGCAATTACTTTAGTTTAACTGAGTTTCATTGACCAACAAGATTCCGAGAATCAGTTTGTCACCAAACTGAACTCAAAATACGAAAAGAATCAGTTTTAATTGTGAGTGTTTATTCAACCCCCCCTTCTGTACACTCTTGATTCGTTAATCGATCCAATCAAGTGGTATCAGAGTAGTTGAATCTTGTTCTTGAATACTTCTGATCAATAAACTTGCTAGCATGACTTCATTCAACAAAATCCCTATGTTCTCCAGAGAAGAATTTGATGATTGGAAAAGCAGAATGCATGCTCATTTAGCTGCACAAGATGATGACATGTGGTATGTCATAACTGATGGACCCATGAAGATTCTAAAAACAATTACAGTAGCTGCCATAACAGAAGGGGCACCACAAAGAATAGAAAAGCCCAGAGATGAATGGACAACTGAAGATAAAAGAAAAGAAAATCTTGATAATGTGGCTAAAGACATTTTGTACAAAATGCTGGACAAAGTAACCTTCAGCAAAATAAAGATGTGTAAGTCAGCCAAAGAAATTTGGGAAAAGCTGATCCAGCTGTGTGAAGGAAATGATCAAACCAAAGAAAATAAAATCTCTGTTGCTGTTCAAAAGTTTGATAATATTAAAATGAAAGCAGGAGAATCAATGCACGAGTATGATGAAAGATTAAGCAGTATCATCAATGAGTTATATGCACTTGGAAAAGTGTATACTAACAAAGAGATTGCACTAAAAGTATTGAGAGGTCTTCCCAAGGAATGGGATGTCAAGACCATGGCAATGATGGAGTCCAAAGATGTGAACCAGATTGAACTTCATGATCTGTTTGCTGATTTTAAGGCTTATGAATTTGAGCTACAGACCAGAGAAGGAGAATCATTTACTCCTGCAGCCACAACTGCTCTAGCTGCTGTTAGAACAGAACCAATCAGTTCAGTCGAGAAATCTGCTGATCAGTTGTGCAGTGATGCTATGTCATTGTTCATCAAAAAATTTGGAAGATTCATGAGAAAGAATCAAGGAAACTTCCAGAAGCCATACCAAAGGAACAACTCCAAAGATGAATCAAATGCCTGCTACAATTTTGAAAAATCAGGACACTTTAGGCTCAACTGATAGAAGAAAGAATTCATATGAGCACAAAAAAAGACCCAAGGAAGATAAGAAATCCTTCAGAAAGAAACATGAGGTACTCTTAGCTGAAGAAAACAAATATAAATGGGCAGAAACTGAAAGTGAGGAGTCGGAACCAGAAAGCTCATACAGCTCCAGTGATGATGAGAAAGTCAAGTGCTTGATGGCAAATGATGCAGAAGAAGAATCATCGAGCCAACAGGTATTTGATTTCAGCTTAACTGATTTCACACGAGAAGAACTCATTCTAACACTACATGACATGGTAAATGAGTATCAAAAGCTTGCAGCATCATTTGAAAAAATCAAAGCAAAGCAAACTGATCCCACAAACAATAAAACCAAAACTGATGAATCAGTTGATGGGTTGAGTCTAAAAAGAGAAATTGCTGAGCTAAAAGCAGAGAGAAACAAAAATCAGTCATTAATCCAGAAGTTGATGCTTGAAAACTCAAAACAGACTGAGTTCATTCAGTCTTGGAACAAGTCATCTATTGCACTGAATGAGATGCAGAATTCAAAAAAATCAGTTTCTGATAAAACTTGTTTAGGGGTTCAACACTCAAGAAGAAATGTATCCAAATGATACTCAATCAACGCTAAAAATAGACAAAGAGAAATACATTCACTTTGTCAAAGTAGCAGTAGTACAAGAACAAATTGAGTTAGTAAACTAATTGAGAAACCTACTGAGAATATGAACAAAACTAGAAGATATGGGATTGGTTATAGTCAAAAATTCTCAACTGATTCACAAAGTCAGTCATCAAAGAGGTTTCACAAGAACTATTCAAATAGCTATTTCAATTATTATAACAGCAAGCCAGTTCAGAAGAGATATAGACTGAACAATCAGTTGAATAAAACTAAAACACATACTGTATCATCTGTACACTACACACCAAGCACACTAAAGCCGAGAAAAACCATTTGGAACACAGCTACTGGAAAGTATGTTAGACTAATCCAAGTATAGGTTCCTGATAGGATCGGTTGTCGTAACAAGAGTGTTTAGAAGGGGGGGTTGAATAAACACTTACACTTAAATTGTTCTTTAGCAATATTTGAGTTCTGTTTAGTGACAAACTGAATCTCGGAATCTTGTTGGTCAATAACAATCAGTTAAACTAGAGTAGTTGCGGAAAGTAACTGACTGAAAGATAGAATACGAAACTGAAAGAAATATGCAAGAGTTGTTTCTGGATGTTCGGAGAATTTAATTACTCCTACGTCACCCCTTCTATCACAAGGATAGGATATTCACTAAAAGACTTTGATAAAGTACAACACTTGTACAGACCCACTCCAGTTTGGACTTACAACTGCCAAAACTGAAACTCTTAGTTCTACACAATATTCTCAGTGCGTAACTGATATTAGCACAATTGAATCTAACAACTTTTAGAGAGTGCTAATAAGCTCAGATTGTAGCCTTGATTGCTACGAGTAATTCAAATGAAAGTGAGCTGAGATTTTGACAGAGTAACAGCAAGATTAAGATTGAGTGATCGTCTGTTATTTTTTCTGCTGTTCTTCAGTCATATTTATACTTCTCTTTCAACGGTAACTTTGATATGCATTTGAATTCTAGTATCCGTTGATTGACACTTCATCATTCCTTGGGCAATGTCCTCTTCAATTATTGTAGTTCGGCGTCTTAATTGCTTTGTCCGGAATGCGTTGTCTTAAGTAATCTTGGTTGTTGTGCGGCGTTCTTGTGCTCTGTTATGTCTTCTTTGTTCTTTTCCGAGACATCTTCAGTTGAGAGACTTTAAGACATTCGGCTGAATGTTTTTAACTGACCAGTTCCAACTGATCAGTTTACTTTGTATCATTGTATCAACTGCCATCAGTTGATAAGTTCAGTTGCCGAATTTGCTTGCGCGTATCAGTTAATTCATATTTTGTTAATCGATTGAATTATGTTTTGTCAAACTCCAGAATCTAGTTTCCAACAATTTCCCCCTTTATGGTGTTTGACAAAACCAAGTGATTTAAGATCGAATAACTGAGCTCTTTGTAGATTACGCAACTGAATCATAAAAAACTGTGTTCCTTGTAGATAACATAAAATCTGAGATATAATATCTGGATTCCTTGTAGATAACATAAAATCTGAGAATATAACTAATCTGATTAATTCTTCTTCAGCTGTTGTCCTTCCCTCTTTTTGTCAAACATCTCCATTTTGTCTGATAACTTTCGAACGTCATTGGATAGAAGTTTTACATCTGCTGAGATACTTGAGGCAACAGTTGTGAGGTTGGTCTGTAGCAATTCTATTTGATTTGAAACAGTGGTTTCCAGTCACTCAACTCTCTGACTGATTACATCCTGAGTTGTACAGAGTGGGCTAACTAGCCCCTTCTTTATTTCATGCACAGTTATGCTAAGAGAGTCCATGTTGGCTTGAAGAGCGTTTAGTTTTGCTGAGTCAAATTCAATCAAAGAATCTAATTTGACAGTATGCGACAGCTGTTCGAATTGAATTTTCTTGATTTCAGCTAGCATATGCTGCATACTGTACTGTATGTTCTGAATTTCTTCAAGAACAACATCCATTTCTGTGGATTGAATTGGAGGTTGATGGCTGCGCGTTTCTGAATGCTTCGATGGTTGTTCAAAAAGGACTAATGCTTGATTAGTTTCCATTGTTCCAGCCATAGGCTGAGTTGGAATTTTTTCTTGAATTTGAGATGATGATGGTTGGTTTTGATCAAGGATTTGACTGTCTGGCTGAATGATGGAGATGGATGGTTCATCCATAGGAGCTTCCTGTGGAGAGTTAACTGAACTTTGTTCTTGCTCATTTGACTCAGTGAGCAACTGACCTTCTACATGTTCAGCAGTTTCTTGTTCTGAGGATTTTGCTTGTTCATCAGTTTGAATAACTTGTTCAGCAGAACTTTCTGACTGAGCTGGTGCTTCAGTTTGAGATTTTTCCGATTCAGTTATTTTTTTTTCTGAAGTTTGGTTTGGCAATTTAGTTTGATCTTCAGTTTGAGCAGATATAAATTTTTCAGCAATAAGTGACTCAGCTGGTGCTTCAGATGATATTTTAATGTCTTGCTCTGGTTGTTCAGCTGAATGGGTAACTGAGTCGTACTGTATTTCCTCTAGCTGAGCTTCCAAGGCAACAGCTTGAATGATTTCATCAATGTTTGCCAAGGATAGTTCTGCTTCAGAATATGGCTGATGTTCTGTCTGAGAGGATTGAGGTATTCCCTGAACTGGATTTTCAGTTGCCTGTTGTGGAGATGGTTCTTTTTGTGGAGAGGAGGATAAATCTTTTTCAGTAATTGAGTTGAGTGGTTTGTCATGAAGAACTAGTTCCTGATCTTCTTCCCAAAATCTGATGTCCCTCTGCAGACTACTAAGATCTGTGTCCAGTTGAGTGAACATAGCTCTATCATTGTATGCAGTTGGACTTGAGGGATTGTAGTTGGACTTCAGTTTTGCTACCATTCTTGCTAGCTTTCTGACGCGAATCTGATCAAAGAAATATTTCTGCCTTTCTAATGCATGTGGAATTGTAGCAGCTTTGACTACTTTCATCACAATCTTTTCTAGCTTGATGAACTTTTTCAGTTGAGATTTATGCTTCAGTTCTTTGGCAAAGATTTCTGTTCTGAAGCTTTTTCAACAATCAAAAGATTTTAATTGTGATGTGGCAAATGCATTGACCTGTTCCCAAACTAGGTCAATGTGTGTTTGAATGACATTGGATGGCCAAGGTTCTTCAACCAGCTTGTCTTTTCCTTTGTTAGTTGAGAGAGTGTGAGGAAGATCCATTCCAGAGTGTGTAGATGGCACTGGTTCCCTTAATATTATACCTTTAGATCTGGCTCTAGGCAAGATGGTAGGGTGATTTACAAGAGTCAAAGGAGCTCTTACCTTAGCTGGTGTCTTTGCTTTGGTAACTGAATCATCAGGTGCGATTACTTGCAAAGGGATAGATTGAATGGGCTGTTCAGCAGCTGATTGAATAACTTCCACTGTTGTTATTGGTTTGGTTCTTTTAGTCCTTGGTCTCTTGACAAGCCTAGGGGGAGGAGTTTTCTCTGAATCTGATTCACTGAGAATCAGTTTCCTTTTTGATGTTTTGGCCTTCTTGACTGGTATTGGCTCAACTTCTAGTTTGGTTTTTGATTGCAAGGTGTTTTTGGCAGTAAATACCTTGAATTTTGATGATGTTTCAGTATTTTCAGCTACTAAACCCTTCAGTTTTAACAGATAATTGATTTGAATGGCAAAGCCACATGACTGTTTGGATGTCTTGAGCATATTCTTCAAGATGTTAAAAAGAATATATCTCCAATTTGCTTTCTTTTCACCCATGATTATAGTCATTACCTGGAATTTTTCGAGTGTAAGAGCAGCATAAGAACCGGCTTTTGCTAATATTCCCTTTGCCACGATATCAGCTAACAACTGAATTTCTGGTTTCAGTTCCTTCTTTGAATCGGAAACCTTGATTATCCGTCCATCAGAAGATAATCGAGACTGAATTTCTTCAATTTCCTGAGTTTTTACTTCAGAAAAGTTGACATAACCATCAGTTGGCAAAGAAAAGATTTCTCCGAAAGCTTCTTTAGCAACTGATCATTGATAGTCACAGAGATAGTGTCATTAGCAGTGATAAATCCCTTCCGATAGAATTCATTGACCTCCTTGAGATATATCTTCTGAGAAGATTGTCCTAAGAACATCCTGAGACCTGCTGACTCAAGCTTTAGAAATAGATTCTTAACGTCTGCTTCTTGAATCGATAGAACCGAGTTAAATCGATGACCATCGTATTCAAAATATGGGCTGGGATCTGGTTTGCCATTTCGGAAAGTGTAGCGATCTGCAAATTGATGAAAATCAGTTCTGAAATTTGTATACTCTTAGAAACTGATTGTAATTGAGAAGAATGGAACTGAAGTGAAGCAGGCAAAATGGTTTTGTTTGTGACTGTACAAATTCTGGACACGTGTCAGCCCGGGAAAAATTTTGAATAAAACGTGTGCACGTGTGCTGTAATCGTGTGTATATAATAATGAGTGGTTTTAAAATATGCCACGTCATAAGAATTTAGTCACGTCACTTGATTTGGAATATAATAAGTTTTTAATTCGTTAACTTATGTGAGAAGATTTATACAATTTTCAAACTGAACGATCAGTTGGGAAACTGATTCAAATCAGCTGAGAATTCACAAACGATTGTCTTCTCAGTTAACTTATTTAAAAACTGACATTCCCCCTAGATTGGTCCATATAATAATTAAAGTAGTGCTACAAAATAATTTTAAGAGTTAGAGAATTTATTGGTCTTGCTGAACCGTTGACGTCTCTTCAGCTTTCTTGATATTCTCCTATAAATAGAAATGACTCAATTAGTTTTAGACATATCATTCAAAATATTCAAAAATATCTGATACGGGTGACTCAAGTTTTTCTCCCTTTTCTGTGGAGGCCAGGAAGGCTGAGATAGAAGACGAAGTCTTCTATGAAAGTCTGCATTACTGGAGCGATTGCTGGAGCTTGAGCTCTTATATAACTCTGGGGAGGCCACCACTCCTGAATTGGTGGCAGAACTGAATCAAGTGCGAGAGCACTTGAATATTGTTGTGTGGGTGGACGTCTTCAAGGATGGTCACATGTATCAGCTGATGCTCCGCAAGGAATTGAAGATCCTGAGGCGCATAGCTCATTCTCACAGCTTTCTCATGACTGCTCCTTCTTCTTTATCTGTTTGGCTGAAATTTTGGATAATTGTTGTGGAGAAGAAGTATGATGATGTAATCCAGACCAACATTTATAAGTAATGAAATTTTTATCTGATTTTAACTCTGTTTTTCTGCAAATGATATATTTCATCAGTTGTGACATAAACTGATGAGAAACTAACTGTCATATGTTGATCATGAACTGGGACTATTTAAACAATTATTAACAGAATTCAAACTGGTGTCAGTTGACAATGAACAACTGACAACTTAAAGTCCTTGGTAAATGTGAAAGACGCATTAATTGTCTTGAGACTCTTCAGCTTCTCCAACGTCATTTTCCTATAAATAAGATGATAGTGATAAAAATGTGATGCAATATCAGTTCAAAAATATTTCAATATGTCTGATTCTGATGCATGCAGCAGCACTCATGTTCATGTTACTGAGCAGTCAACCCCTCGATTAACAAATATCAAGAGAAAGATGGAGATATATGTCTTTCAGAAGGTGATGTCAACATGGGAAAAGATTCATGAGTTGAAGAGGGTGAGTGACAGTGGTGCTATTCCTACTCGTGCTCAGGAGGCAAGAGCACTGAAATACCTTGAACGTTTTGAAGTTAGACATGTTAGGGATTTGGTTGAAGACAAATGTCTTTTGGAGGCGATGCTATGGAAGGAGTGGCATGTCGTTGATAAGATTTCGAAATCTAGGGCATTTGTTAGAGTTCGAATTTATGAGTTAAATGATTGGGTTAGGGCGTGGCTAGATTCAGTTGATTCCATGATATCTTCTGTAAAATGGGAACGTTGGTATTCTTAATGAAGTGTTATTTCAATTTGTTGTGTTCTTATTTTCTTCGTATAATTCTGTTAGTGAAGCAATATTACTAATAATTTCTAAGATAAATCAATTAAACCAAGAATATTTCGAAAATAAGAAAACTTAGCCTTGGGTAATGGTTTTGTGAAGATGTCAGCTGCTTGCTGTTCAGTTGAAATATATTCTAGTCGAATATCCTTCTTTAACGCATGATCCCTGATGAAGTGATTCCTGACATCTATATGCTTGGTCCTTGAGTGAGGAACTGGATTGTAAGTGATGGCAATTGTGCTGATATTATCACAAAATATGGGCGATTCAGTTGATGTTACTCCATAATCCTTCAGTTGTTGCTGAATCCAGATCAGTTGTGCACAACAGCTACCAGCAGCAAGATATTCTGCTTCAGTTGTTGAGGTAGCTATGGATGTCTGCTTTTTGCTGAACCAAGAGATCAGTCTGTCTCCTAAGAACTGACAAGATCCACTTGTACTTTTGCGATCAAGCTTACATTCTGCATAATCTGCATCTGAGTATCCAACTAAATTGAAGGTGGAGTCTTTGGAATACCATAGCCCAACATTTTGCGTTTCCTTAAGATATCTCAGAATTCTTTTAGCAGCTGAGAAATGTGATTGCTTAGGATTTGCTTGAAATCTTGCACACATACAGACAACAAAAACAATATCAGGACGACTGGCTGTTAGGTATAACAATAAACCTATTAAACCTCTATATAATGTTGCCTCCACTGATATTCCCCCTTCGTCAGTGTCTAGTTTAACTAATGAGCTCATGGGAGTAGTTGCAGCTGAACATGATTCCATACCAAATTTCTTTAGCACCTCCTTTGTATATTTTGCTTGACTAATGAATATACCAGCTTCCAATTGCTTCACTTGTAGTCCAAGAAAGAATGTTAGTTCACCCATCATGCTCATTTCAAACTTATCCTGCATTAACTTAGCAAACTTTTCGCACAATTTGGGGTTAGTTGATCCAAAAATTATATCATCAACATAAATTTGAACTAATAGAATATGATTATTTTTAGTAAATTTGAACAAGGTCTTATCAACTGATCCGACTGTAAAGTCATGATCAGTTAGGAATTTTGAAAGAGTTTCGTACCAAGCCCTGGGAGCTTGTTTAAAACCATATAATGCTTTATTCAAATAATATACATGATCAGGAAGTTTGTGGTTTACAAAACCTGGAGGTTGTTCGACATATACTTCTTCTTGTAACTGACCATTTAGTAATGCACTCTTCACATCCATCTGGTAAACTTTTAAGTTTTTGTGAGATGCATAAGCAAGAAATATTCTGATTGCTTCCAATCTTGCAACTGGAGCATACGTCTCATCGTAGTCAATTCCTTCTTCTTGCCTATATCCTTGTGCTACTAGTCTTGCTTTGTTGCGTATAACTAAACCGTCCTCATTTAGTTTATTCCTGTACACCCATTTTGTACCTATAATGGTTTTTGAAGTTGGTCTTGGAACTAAGTTCCAGACGTTATTGTGAGTGAAGTGATTCAGCTCTTCTTGCATAGCATTTACCCAGTTAGGATCAGCAAGAGCTTCATCAGTTTTCTTTGGTTCCAGTTGTGAAACAAATGCTGAATGAATAAATAAATTTAACATTTGATTGCGAGTTCTTACTGGATGAGATGGATTTCCTATTACCAGTTGTGGTGGATATGATTTTTTCCATCTGTACTCTGCATTTGTTGCATCAGCAACTTCTTCAGTTGGTAACTGAATGCAATTTTCAGCTTCAGTTGATGCTTCGTCAGCTGGTATTTGAATGTTATCAGTTTGCTTTAATAACTGATTGTCAGCATTGACTTCCTGCTCATTTAATTGATCCAATATCTCTGGTTCTGGTGTTTGAAAGATGTCTTGATTGTTATGACTTTCATCTTTGTCATCATCTTCCAAACTGATATCTGTAAATCTATCAGCTAGCTCAACTTGATCAGTTGGCTTATCAGTTAGTACAGTTTCATCAAAATCAACATGCGCAGATTCTTCAACATTTAAAGTTTTCTTTTTAAAAACTCTATAAGCTATACTAACTGATGAATATCCAAGGAATATTCCTTCTGCAGATTTGGCATCAAATGCTTTTAAGTAATTTTTACCATTATCATGAATAAAGCATCTACAGCCGAATATTTTGAAATAAGTGATTATACTTTTTCTTCCATGCCAGATCTCATATGGTGTTTTCATATGATTCTTATTAATCATTGATCTGCTCTGAGTATAACATGCAGTGTTTACTACCTCTGCACAAAATCTTTGAGAAATACCAGAATCAGCAAGCATTGTTCTAGCAGCTTCTTTAAGGGTCCGATTTTTTCTCTCAGCTACACCGTTTTGCTGAGGAGTTCTTGTGCTGAGAGCTCATGATTGATTCCAGCATTTTCTAGAAAACTTGAAAGTGTTTGATTGATGAATTCAGTTCCTTGATCAGATCTGATTCGATCAATCCCAACTGATTTTTCATTTAAAAGTCTTTTGAAGAGTTTAATCAGTTGTGCAGCCGTATGGTCTTTGGATTTGAGAAATATAACCCAAGTAAATCTTGAAAAATCATCTACGACCACCAATGTGTATTTCATTCCCCCTAAGCTCATGATTGGTATTGGACCGAAGAGATCCATGTGCAATAGTTCTAAGCATCGGGATGAAGATTTACAGCCCTTGTTTTTGAAAGAAGATCGTACTTGTTTTCCATACTGACATGCTGAGAAAAGTTTTTCTTTTGAAAAATTTATTTTGGGCAAACCAGTTACAAGTTCATGTTTACTCAGATTAGCAATGGATTTAAAGTTTAAATGATTTAACCTTTTATGCCATAACCAGTTTTGAGATGATTTTGAAGCAATAAAGCATACTGGTGCATGAGGTTGTTCATTCCAACTGACTTTATATGTGTTTCCATATCGTTTACCAGTTAGTATGATTTCATCAGTTGATGTTTTCACTGAGCATGAGTTTTTATCAAATTGTACCGAGAATCCATTGTCGCATAACTGACTGATGCTAATCAAGTTATACTTCAGATTTTCTACTAATAAAACATCTTTAATAGTAAAGTTACCATGGATAAGCTTACCCTTACCCACGGTTTTACCTTTGGAATTATCTCCAAAACTGATGTTTGGACCACTATATTTGGTCAGTTGAGATAGCATACTTGCATCTCCTGTCATATGTCGTGAGCAACCGCTGTCCAAATACCATATTGAATTTTTATTTGTACCTGTTACCTGCAAGCACACACATAATATGATTTGGTACCCATATCTATTTGGGTCCAAAGCTTATTAGTCCCTTTGGAACCCATACTTGGATTAGTCTAACTGACTTTCCAGTAGCTGTATTCCAAATGGTTTTTCTCGGTTTTTGTGCGCTTGGTGAATAGTGTACAGATGATACAGTATGTGGTTTAGTCTTATTCAACTGATTGTTCAATTTGTATCTCTTCTGAACTGGCTTGCAGTTATAGTAGTTGATATAGCCATTCGAATAGTTTTTTGTGAAATCTTTTTGATGACCCGCTTTGTGATTAGTTGAAAGCTTTTGACTATAGCCAATCTCATATCTTCTAGCCTTGTTCAACTTCTCAGTAGGTTGTTCAATCAGTTTACTGAGCTCAATTTGTTCATGTACCACTGCTGATTTGACAAAGTGAATGTACTTCCCTTTCTTCATTGTCAGCTTTGGTTGATTATCATTTGAAAACGTTTCTCCTTGATTACTGAACCCTAAACCAGTTTTATCATAAAATGATTTTTGTGAATTCTGCATCTCATTCAGTGCAGTAGACGACTTATTCCAAGATTGGATGAGTTCAGTCTGTTTTGAATTTTCAAGATCAATTTCTGGATCAGTGACTGATCTTTCTTTCTCTCTGCTTTTAGCTCAGCAATTTCCTTTTTTAGACTCAACCCATCAACTGATTCATCAGTTTTGGTTTTGTTGTCCATGGGATCATTTTGCTTTGACTTTATTTCCTCAAATGATGATGCAAGTTTCTGGTACTCATTTACCATTTCATGCAATGTTAAAATGAGTTCTTCTCATGTAAAATCAGTTGAACTAAAATCAAATACCTGTTGACTTGTAGATTCTGCTTCAGTATCATTTGCCATTAGACATTTGACTCCCTGTTCATCACTTGAGCTATATGAGCTTTCTGGTTCTGATTCGTCACTATCAGTTTCTGCCCATTTGGATTTGTTCTCTTCAGCTAATAGAACTTCGTGTTTCTTTCTGTAGGTTTTCTTATCATCTCTAGGGTCTTCTCTTATGCTCATATGGTTTCTTTCTTCTGTCAGTTGATCCTTGACTGTCATTTTTAGGTTTAGGACAGTCAGCAATGTAATGACCTGTTTTGCCACAATTGTAGCAAGCATTTGTTTCTTCTTTGGAATTATTTCTCTGGTATTGCTTCTGAAAGTTTCCTTGGTTATTTCTCATGAACCTCCCAAACCTTTTGATGAATAATGACATAGCATCATTGCTTAACTGATCAGCAGATTTCTCGGCTGAACTAGTTGATTCAGTTCTGACAGCTGCTAAAGGAGTTGTAGTTGTAGGAGTAGATGGTTCTCCTTCTCTGTTCTGCAATTCAAATTCATAAGCTTTTAAATCAGCAAATAGTTCATGAAGTTCGATCTGGTTCAAGTCTTTAGATTCTCTCATGGCCATAGTTTTGACATCCCATTCTTTGGAAGACCTCTCATCACTTTTAGTGCAACCTCTTTGTTGGTATACACTTTTACGAGTGCATTTAATTCATTTACAATACTGCTCACCCTTTCATCATACTCATTCATTGATTCTCCAACCTTCATTTTGATATTGTCAAATTTCTGAACAGCAACAGAGAGTTTTTTTTTCTTTTGTTTGGTCATTTCCTTCATATAACTGAATCAACTTTTCCCAAATTTATTTTGCTGTTTTGCACATCTTTATTTTGTTGATTGTTGCTTTGTCCAGTGTTTTGTACAGAGTATCTTTGGCCACATTGTCAAGATTGATTTTTTTTTTTGTCCTCAGTTGTCCACTCTTCTCTGGGCTTTTGAATTCTCTGCGGTGCCCCTTCAGTTATGGCAATTGTTGTGTTTGCTTTTAGAATCTTCATGGGTCCGTCTGTTATGACATACCACATGTCATCATCTTGTGCAGCTAAGTGAGCCTGCATTCATATTTTCCAGTCATCGAAATCTTCTCTTCAGAACATAGGAATTTTATTGAATGAAGTCATGCTACTAGATTTATAGATCAGAAGTATTCAAAAACAAGATTCAACGGCTCTGATACCACTCGATAGGATCGGTTGTCGTAACAAGAGTGTTTAGAAGGGGGGGTTGAATAAACACTTACATTTAAAATTGTTCTTTAGCAATATTTGAGTTCAGTTTAGTGACAAACTGAATATCAGAATCTTGTTGGTCAATAACAATCAGTTAAACTAGAGTAGTTGCGGAAAGTAACTGACTGAAAGATAGAATACGAAACTGAAAGAAATATGCAAGAGTTGTTTCTGGATGTTCGGAGAATTTAATTACTCCTACGTCACCCCTTCTATCACAAGGATAGGATATTCACTAAAAGACTTTGATCAAGTACAACACTTGTACAGACCCACTTCGGTTTGGACTTACAACTGCCAAAACTGAAACTCTTAGTTCTACACAATATTCTCTGTGCGTAACTGATATTAGCACAATTGAATCTAACAACTTTTAGAGAGTGCTAATAAGCTCATATTGTAGCCTTGATTGCTACGAGTAATTCAAATGAAAGTGAGCTGAGATTTTGACAGAGTAACAGAAAGATTAAGATTGAGTGATCGTCTGTTATTTTTTCTGCTGTTCTTCAGTCATATTTATACTTCTCTTTCAACGTAACTTTGATATGCATTTGAATTCTAGTATCCTTGATTGACACTTCGTCATTCCTTGGGCAATGTTCTCTTCAATGATTGTAGTTCGGCGTCTTAATTGCTTTGTCCAGAATGTGTTGTCTTATGTAATCTTGGTTGTTGTGCGGCGTTCTTGTGCTCTGTTATGTCTTCTTTGTTCTTTCCCGAGACATCTTCAGTTGAGAGACTTTAAGACATTCGGCTGAATTTTTTTAACTGATCAGTTCCAACTGATCAGTTTACTTTGTATCATTGTATCAACTGACATCAGTTGATAAGTTCAGTTGCCGAATTTGCTTGCGCGTATCAGTTGATTCATATTTTGTTAATCAATTGATTTATGTTTTGTCAAACTCCAGAATCTAGTTTCCAACAGTTCCTAAGGGACTAATCAGCTTAGAACCCAAATAGATATGGGTACCAAGTTATATTATGTGTGTGATTGCAGGTAACAGGTACAAACAAGAATTCAATATGGTATTTGGACAGTGGATGTTCACGACATATGACAGGAGATGCAAGTGTGTTATCTAAACTTATCAAATACAGTGGTCCAAACATCAGTTTCGGGGTCAATTCCAAAGGTAGAACTGTGGGTAAGGGTAAGCTTATCCATGGAAACTTTACTTTTAAAGATGTTCTATTAGTAGAAAACCTGAAGTATAACTTGATTAGCATCAGTCAGTTATGCGACAGTGGATTCTTGGTACAATTCGACAAAAAATCATGTTCAGTCAACACTTCAACTGATGAAATCATACTAACTGGCAAACGTTGTGGAAATACATACAAAGTCAATTGGAATGATCGAACTTATGCACCAGTTTGCTTTATTGCTTCCAAATCATCTAAAAACTGGTTGTGGCATAAGAGACTAAATCATTTAAACTTTAAATCCATTGCCTATCTGAGTAAACATGAACTAGTAACTGGTCTGCCCAAAATAGATTTTTCAAAAGAAAAACTTTGCTCAGCATGTCAGTAATGTAAACAAGTACGATCTTCTTTTAAAAACAAGGGTTGTAAATCTTCATCCCGATGCTTAGAACTATTGCACATAGATCTCTTTGGTCCTATACCAGTCATGAGCTTAGGGTGAATGAAATACACCTTGGTAGTCGTAGATGATTTTTCAAGATTTACTTGGGTTATTTTTCTCAAATCTAAAGACCATACTGCTTCGCAACTCATGAAGCTCTTTAAAAGACTTTTAAATGAAAAATCAGTTGGAATTGATCGAATCAGATCTGATCGAGGAACTGAATTCATCAATCAAACTCTTTCAAATTTTCTAGAAAATGCTGGAATTAAGCATGAGCTCTCAGCAGCAAGAACTTCTCAGCAAAATGGTGTAGCTGAGAGAAGAAATCGGACTCTTAAAGAAGCTGCTAGAACAATGCTTGTTGATTCTGGTATTTCTCAAAGATTTTGGGCAGAGGCAGTAAACACTGCGTGTTACACTCAGAACAGATCAATGATTAATAAGAATCATATGAAAACACCATATGAGATCTGGCATGGAAGAAAAAGTATAATTACTTATTTCAAAATATTCGGCTGCAAATGTTTTAATCTTGATAATGGTAAAAATTATTTAAAAGCGTTTGATTCTAAATCTGCAGAAGGAATATTTCTTGGATACTCATCAGTCTTCAACAAGAAAACCTAAATGTTGAAGAATCTGCTTATGTTGATTTTGATGAAACTGAACTAACTGATAAGCCAACTGATCAAGTTGAGCTAGTTGATCGGTTTACAGATATCAGTTTGGAAGATGATGACAAAAATGAAAATAATGACAATCAAAACATATTTCAAACACCTGAACCAGAAGTACTGGATCAATCAGATGTGCAAGAAGTCATTGCTGATGATCAGTTGACAGAGCATAATGATAACAGTCAAATACCAGTTGACGAAGCACCAACTGAGAGTGAAAACTGTGTTCAGTTACCAACTAAAGAAGTTGCCGATACAACAAATACTGAGTACAGATGGAGAAAATCACATCCACCGGAACTGGTAATAGGAAATCCATCTGATCCAGTAAGAACTCGCAATCAAATGCTAAATCTATTTATCTATTCAGCTTTTGTTTCACAAATAGAACCTAAGAAAACTAATGAAGCTCTTGCTCTTGCTGATCCTAATTGGGTAAATGCAATGCAAGAAGAGCTAAATCAATTCACTTATAACAATGTCTGGAACTTAGTTCCAAGACAAATTTCAAAAACCATTATAGGTACAAAATGGGTATACAGAAATAAACTGAACGAAGATGGTTCAGTTGAACGCAACAAAGCAAGATTAGTGGCACAAGGATATAGGCAAGAAGAAGGAATTGACTATGATGAGACGTATGCTCCAGTTGCAAGACTGGAAGCAATCAGAATTTTTCTTGCTTATGCATCACACAAGAACTTCAAGGTCTATCAGATGGATGTAAAGAGTGCATTCCTGAATGGTCAACTACAAGAGGAAGTATATGTTGAACAACCCTCAGGTTTCGTAAATCACAACTTTCCTGATCATGTATATCATTTGAACAAAGCCTTGTATGGTCTTAAACAAGCTCCCAGAGCTTGGTACGAAACTCTTTCAAAGTTTCTAACTGATCATGATTTTTTTGTTGGATCAGTTGATAAGACCTTGTTCAAATTTACTAAGAATGATCAGATTTTATTAGTTCAAATTTATGTTGCTGATATCATATTTGGATCAAATAATCCAAAATTATGCGAAAAGTTTGCTAAGTTAATGCAGGATAAGTTTGAAATGAGCATGATAGGTGAACTAACATTCTTTCTTGGACTGCAAGTGAAGCAACTGGAAAATGGTACATTCATCAGTGAAACTAAATATACAAAGGAACTGCTGAAGAAATTTGGCATGCAATCATGTTCAGCTACAAATACTCCCATGAGCTCATCAATAAAATTGGATACTGATCAAGGGGGAATATCAGTTGAGGCGACATTATATCGAGGTTTAATAGGTTCATTGTTGTACTTAATGGCCAGTCGTCCTGATATTGTATTTGTTGTCTGTATGTGTGCTTGATTTCAATTTTGAGATAACTTAAGGGTACACAAAATGTTGGGTTACGGTATTCTAAAGACTCTACTTTCAATTTAGTTGGATATTCAGATGCAGATTATGCAGGATGTAAGCTTGATCGTAAAAGTACAAGTGGATCTTGTCAGTTTCTAGGAGACAGACTGATCTCTTGGTTCAGCAAAAAGCAAACATCCATAGCTACCTCAACCACTGAAGCAGAATACCTTGCTGCTGGTAGTTGCTATGCACAATGATCTGGATCCAGCAACAACTGAGAGATTATGGAGTAAATACAAATGAATCGCCCATATTTTGTGACAATACGACCACAATTGCCATCACCTATAATCCAGTTCTTCACTCAAGGACCAAACATATAGATGTTAGGCACCACTTCATTAAATATCATGTTTTGAAGAAGAACATTAGACTGGAGTATATCTCAACTGAGCAACAATCAGCTGACATCTTCACCAAACCATTACCCGAGACTAAGTTTTCTTACTTTCGAAATATTCTTGGTTTAATTGACTTGTCTTAAAATTATTATTGATGATGTTTTACTAACAAAATTATTTGCAGAAAATAAGAACACAATAACAAATTGAAAATGATACTTTTTTAAGAATAAAATCGATTCCATCTTACAGAAGATAACTTAGAACCAACTGAATCTTGCCAATCTGTAATAAAATTATTCAACTCATAAATTCGGATTCTAGAAAATGATTCAGTTGTAGAAATCTTCTCAATCACATGCCATTCCTTCCATAGCATTGCATGTAGCAGAACATTATCATCAATTAGGTCAGTAACATGCCTGACTTCAAAACGATTAATATATTTTCTTTCTGTTGCTGCTTGAGCACGAGAAGGAGCAGCACCACTACTACTTACCCTCTGCAAATCATGAATTTTAAACCATGTTGACATCACTTTCATCAAAACATATTCCTCCATCGTCTTTTTCAAATCTTCTAAATAAGGACTTAACTCTTCAGTAACTTGAATATGCGTACTGCTGCACGCATCAGAATTACTTGAATCTGACATATTGAACTGTTATTGTCTCACATCTTATATCTATCGTGTTATTTATAGACAGATGACATTAAATGCTGAAGAAACTAAAAAGTCTCAAGTCAACCGAAGCGTTTTTCTCATTTACCCAAGTTTTTTATTTATTAGTTGTTCATTATCGACTGATATCAGTTTGTCATTTTTTTACTTAATGCTTAACTGATTTCAGTTCATAGTCAACTGATGAAATTTCTCATTTGCAGGAAAGAGAAAAACAAAGTCAAGATCATATAAATACTTCATTCAACTATAAACGTTTGCACGAATTACATCATCATATTTTTCTTTTACAACAATTATCCACATTTTCAACCAAGCAGATAAAGGTGGGGTAAATGTTTTCACAAAGCTTTGAGAATCAGCTATGCACTTAAGGATTTTCAGCTCCTTTCGAAGCATTAGCTGATAGATATGACCATCCTTAAAGATGTCCACCCACACAGCAATGTTCAAGTGCTCCCGTACCTTTTTCAACTCTGCCAACAGTTCGGGAGTAGTAGCTTCTCCAGTATTATACAGGAACTCCAGCTTCTGTAATTTTTCCTAGTAGTGAAGACTCTAATAGAAGACTTTCTCTTCTATAGCAGCCTTCCTGGTCTCCAGAGCAAACGGCGAAGCACTCGAGCTACTTGTATCTGCCATTCTTTTTGTCTTGAATATTTTCACCATATGACTTAAACTAACCATGATAGGTCATGGAAGCTGAAGGGCCGTCAATGTTTCAGCAAACGATAATCCCTCTAATCTTTAAATTTATTTTATGTCGTTAATTTAATTATTCTATGCACCGATTAAGGGCGAATATCAGTTTTGAAGAAGTTAACTGAGAAAAAAATTGTTTGTGAATTTCCAACTGAATAAATCAGTTTCCCAACTGATCGTTCAGCTGGATATTTTACAAATCTTCTCACATAAGTTAACAAATTAAAAACTTATTATATTCAAAATCAACTGACGTGACTGCAGTTTCATAACGTGGCCTATTTTAAACCGTTCACTTTTTGAACACATGCTTACAGCACACATACACATATTTTTATTCAACTTTTTATGGACTGACACGTGTCCCGAATTTGAACAGTCACGTACAAATGGATATATCAATTTTGTATTAATGGTCAGTTGGTGATCATTACTGAAGATTCTTTCATAGTAATCTTTTCATTACCTTCTGCTGGACTGGTACACCTTGCTGGTGTTAAAGCATCAGATATTGAAGAAATGCAAACTGCACTTTCTGCTGATGGACGAAAAATCAAAGTTTCCGATCCTAAGAAGGAACTGAAGCATGAGGTTCAGTTGTTGGTGGATATTCTAGCCAAAGGGATATTGGCTAAGGCAGGATCGTATGCTGCCCTGACTTTGGAAAAGTTTCAAGCTATTACGGTTATTATGGCTGAACGAAAATTCAATTGGAAGCAACTTATTTTCAGTATCTTGAGAAATATGTTTTCCTCCACCAAGTAATCCAAAGGATTTGCATGCCGCTGAGCTATTTGATGAAAGTCAAAGGGCTGGTAGCTGATGAATCGGAACGATTATCTAAATTCAAAATTTTCAATGGGAAGAATGTTCTGCCACCCAAGACTAAATTAGATATCTCTCCTGATCAGTTGGTAAAGATCAAGAAGGAAATTGGGACGCAACAGGCCGCTCCCAAATCAGTTAAACAAGCCAAGACATTGGCTCAACTGAAAACAGTTAAAAGAAAACTGATTATCAGCGAATCTAAGTCAGAGAAAACTCCATCTCCAAAAGTTGCCAAGAAACCAAGAACACAAAGGACAAAATTACCAACCATGGTAGAATCTATTCCTACTGAGAGGCTGAAATCTTCGAATGCCCAACAACCTATCGAAGCAGTTCCTCTGAAGAGCATTCCACCAGAAGTTTCAGCTGGTGAAAAGAAGTCAGTAAGAGCCAAAGCCCCTCTGATCAATATCAATCGTCCTACTTCCCTTCCACCTTCTAGACCCAAAGGAGTAGTGATTCGAGAATTGGTGGATACTACTCGTACTGGATTGAACATTCCACATCTTCTCAGTGGTGGAAAAGGCAAAGATAAAATGATTGAAGAACCCAGGCCATCCAATGCCATACAAACCCACATTGACCTCGTCTGGGAACAAGTAAATGCCTTTGCTGCTACCAAAATTCAGATTTTTGATGAATGGACAATGTTCCGAACTCAAGTTCTGGCTAAGCAGTTGAAAAGAAAATGCCAACTGAACAAGTTCATCAAACTGGAAGCAATTTTCCTCAAAATGGTCAAAGATGCTACAATTTTTCAGGCTTTGGAGAGGAAAACCTATTTTTTTGATCAAATTCGAGCTAAGAAGCTATCTCAACTGCTTGAGAAGTTGAAGGCAAACTACATTCCCACCAATCCAATCGCCTATAATGATCGAGCTGTTATCACTCAGCTCGATACAGATCTTACTGGCTTGCAATCTCAGATAAAGGTGTGGGAAATGGATCATGAGTTAGTTCATCCTGAGGAAGCCTCTGAAGAAGAAAAAGAAGAACCCTCCTCTCAGCAGAAAATGCCATCCTCAGAACAAACTACTGTTGCAACTGAAGAAACAGTTAAGGATGTGCTACAATCATCTGTTGTGGAACATCAGATGTACTCCGAAGCAGAGTTAAATTTTGCAAACATTGATGAAATTATTCAAACAGTGGTGCAAGAGTCTCTTGTTTATGAACCCATTTCTGCAGAAGTTGATCACTCAACTGATCAAAGTGCTCCAGAAATTCCTATTTCTACAGAAGCACCCGTTCAGCCTGTTGTTTCTGAACTAGAGGATCAAACAGTGATGCTTAGTTCATTAACAAGTCAACAGGTTGCTGAAACTATGGAAAAGGAGTTGATTACCTCTGAAAAACTTCCAACTGATGAATCAGCCCAAATCTCAGAGGACTGTCATGCAGAAGCGTCAGTTCATGCTCTTCTCACTGAAGATCCTACAGAATTTCGAATTCAACATGAAAGTCCTACTGCCACTTCACATCAGTTTTCACCTCCTCCAGTCCAAATAGAAACAACTGAAACAGATGTTCTAGCTCAAAATATTGCTGAAACAACCATGGTCATTTTTTATCAAGTTGCACAGGAAACAGGAGCGTCTGGTCAATCACCTCCTCATAATTCTACAGATCTTGACCTGGTTCTTGAAGAAATTCAGGACCTTCAGCATAATATGAAAAAATTAATCACAGACATATACAAGATAGCATACTCAGCTAGAACATTCTTTGAAACTGGAACATTCTGAAACTTTCAGCTCAGAAAAACTGAAAGCAATCCAAGATGCTCTAACTTCTCTCTCTCGAACAGTGGATGACATTCAGAAGAACAAAGGTTTGGCTAAAAGTCTATTTGTCACTCAAGACTCGATCAGCAAAAGAGTTGAAAATCTAGAGACTTTTGTATCAAGAAAAATGGACTCATTGCAAACCACAATGACTTCTGCTGTCTCCAGCATATCCACTACTGTCAACATTTTATCAACTGATGTTCGAAAATTATCTGCTCAGATGGAGCTGTTTGACAAAAAGGGGGAAGAGATCAAAGAGCTGCTGGAACAACAAAAGAAGAGTAGTCATTGAAAAACAGTGAATTTCAGTTGCAGAGAATTTCAGTTTCTAGTTACAATCTTTAATTCTTGAAGACTATTATTCAGTTGATCAACGTCTTATTTTATCTACAATGTGTTCAGATATTCAGTTATTATTATTTGCTGAGTTTTTTCAAACACCATAAAGGGAGAAATTGTTGAAAACAAATTCTAAATTCTAGAGTTTGACAAAACTGATCAACCAACTGATACGCAAAAACTGATCAACCAACTGATACGCACAAACTGATCAACCAACTGATACGCAGTAACTGGACTTAACAACTGAAATCAGTAGAAAGAAAACTGATCAGTTGGAAACTGATCAGTTGAAAACAAATCAGTTGATATATTCAGCCTTATGCTTTTAAGCTAAGCATCCTTCAACTGAACATGTCTCGGGAAAGAACATTCAACCGACAAAGAGACATAGCAGATTGCAACTGAATATGAAACGTCATACTTCAATCAATACAGCTTAGAACAACGCATTTCGGCTAAAGCATTGAAGACACCGCATTACAATAAATGAAGCAAGAAGCAATCAACGGATACAAAGATTCAAATGTATCTCAAGTTACCGTTGGAAGAGAAGCTTATAAATATGACAGAAGAACAGCTAAAAAAAACGAGATCACTTCATTAAAAGCTTGATGTTACTCTGCAAAAATCTCAGCTCACTCTTATTTGATTTATTCGTAGCAGTCAAGTATACAATTTGAGCTCATTAGCACTTTGTAATAATTGTTGAATTCGATAGTGCTAAGATCAGTTACGCACTGAGATCATTTTGTGATACTAAGAGTTTCAGTTTTGGCAGCGCTAAGTCCAAACTGAAGTGGGTTAGTACAAAACTTGTATTCGATCAAAGTCTTTTAGTGAAAATCCTATCCTTGAGATAGAAAGGGTGACATAGGAGTAATTGAAATCTCCGAACATCCAGAAACAATCCTTGCGCATTTTATTTCAGTTTTGTATTCTATCTTTCAGTCAGTTAATTTCCGCAACTACTTTAGTTTAACTGATTGTCATTGACCAACAAGATTCCGAGAATCAGTTTGTCACCAAACTGAACTCAAAATACGAAAAGAATCAGTTTTAATTGTGAGTGTTTATCCAACCCCCCCCCCCCTTCTAAACACTCTTGATTCGTTAATCGATCCTATTAGAGTTAAATTTTAATGATGCCTCTAATGTGTTCGATAAAATGTTTGAATGAAGTTTTATATGATTGAATGATTGGATTGATAGTGATAGTAGCGGTGTTGCCTCTAGAAATTCTAAATTCTCAATGTAATTGGCCAATTAACGATGAAAACATGTGCTCTCTTATAAGATGCATTTTATGCAGAGCTACATGTCCCTCCTATAAGATTCGTTTTTACGAAGTGGGTTAGCAATAAATGAACTATCTTATAATTACTATCAATTCTTCAGTTAATCAAGAAAATGAATAACATCCTTATGTATTGTTGTATTATGATTATTGACGGATGATATTAAATGATGTTTCGACGTTTATGAATTGAGGAAGATAATGTTTTCAACAAAATGAAAATGAGGCTCTACATTTTATGTTTTACAAATAAAATGATATATATATGTATCTTGTTAGTATTGATTCCATTTGCTGAGTTTTATACCCATTCCAGTTATGTTCATGTGATGCAGGTACATGTAAGAAAGATTGATCATCCTCGAGTTGTCGAAGCGAGAGAAGGGCATATGCCAAACTTTGGAGAAAGTGGATGGATGCTATTTCTCATGTGTTAAGTTTTTGGTTATTTTGGGAAATATCGAAAATCTTGTGTTGTTTTTGAATTAGAAATATGTGTAGTTACTACATTAAATGGTATCTGATAATTATGAGAATCTTTTGCATATGTTTTATGTGTTGCTTGAGACAGGTAGCATGTCCTATTTAAGGAGAGATGCTGCCCAATTTTTTTAAAATTACACATTTTCTCCAAATTATATTTAAAAGCTTCCGCACTGATTATGTATTTTAGTCACGAGTGTTACAGTGTATTTCATTCATCCTAAGCTTATGACTGGTATAGGATCAAATAGATCCATATGTAACAATTCTAAGCATTGGGAAGAAAATTTACAACCTTTGTTTTTAAATGAAGATCTTACTTGTTTACCAAACTGACATGTTGAACAAATTTTATCTTTTGAAAAATCAATTTTGGGAAAACCAGTTACAAGATCATGGTTCCTCAGATATGAAATAGATTTGAAGTTTAAGTGGTTCAATCTCTTATGCCAGAACCAGTTTTTAGATGATTTGGAAGAAATAAAACAAATTGGTGCATAAAGTTGATCATTCCAACTGACTTTGTAAGCGTTTCCACAACGATTGCCAGTTAGGATGACCTCATCAGTTGAGTTTTTGACTGAAAACGAATGTTTGTTAAACTGAACTGAGAATCCATTATCGCATAACTGACTAATGCTAATCAAGTTATACTTCAGATTCTCAACTAATAAAACATCGTTAATTGTAAAGTTATCATGGATAATCTTACCCTTACCCACAGTTTTACATTTGGAGTTGTCTCCAAAACTAATGTTTGGTCCAGTGTATTTGATCAGTTGGGATAGCAAACTTGCATCTCCTGTCATATGTCGCGAACAACCACTGTCTAGATACCAGGTTAAATTCTTGTTTGTACCTGTCACCTACAATCACACACAGAATATAATCTTGGTACCCACATCTATTTCGGTCCTGAGCTGATTATTCCTTTACGAATCCAGACTTGGATCAGTTTAACTGACTCTCCAGTAGCTGTATTCCAAATGGTCTTTCTCGATTTGTGTGTGCGTTGTGTGTATTTTGCAGATGAGACAATATGTGTTTTAACTTTGTTCAACTGTTTGTTCAGCCAATATCTTTTCTAAGCTGGCTTGCTGCTATAGTAATTGGAGTAGCCATTTGAATAGTTTTTGTTGAACCTTTTTGATGACTGACTTCGTAAGTAAGTTGAAATTTTTGGGCTATAACCAATATCATACCTTCTAGCCTTGTTCTTGCTTTCAGTAGGCTGTTCAACCGGTTTACTTGGCTCAGTTTGTTCTTGTACCATGACTGATTTGACAAAGTGAATATATTTTCCTTTGTCCATATTCAGTTTTGGTTGAGCATCATTGGAAGATGTTTCATCTTGGTTGCTGAACCCTAAATCAGTTTTATCAATAACTTATTTCTGCTTATTTTGTATTTAGCAAGTACAATAGATGATTTGTTCCAAGCATGAATAAGCTCAGTTTGCTTTGAGATTTCAAGCATTAACTTCTGAATCATTGATTGATTCTTGTTTCTTCAGAATTTATCTCAGCAATCTCCCTTTTAAGACTCAACACATCAACTGATTCATCAGTTTTAGTTTTATTGTCTACGGGATCAGTTTGCTTTGCTCTGGCCTTTTCAAAAGATAAGGCAAGCTTATGATACTCATTGACCATGTCATGGAGTGTAGAGATAAGTTCATCTCGTGTAAAATGTGTTGAACTAAAGTCGAATACCTGTTGACTGGTTGACTTTAGTTCTGCATCATCAGCCACCAAGCACTTGACTTCCTCTTCATCATCACTTGAGATATATGAGGTTTCAGGCTCTGACTCCTCACTGTCAGTTTCCGCCCACTTAGATTTGCTCTCCTCAGCTAGAAGCACCTCATGTTTCTTTTTAAATGACTTCTTGTCATCCTTGGTTCTTCTTTTATGCTCATAGGGCTTCTTCCCTCTTTTAGCTGAGCCTCGACTGTCCTTCTTTGGTTTGGGACAGTCAGCAATGAAGTGACTAGTTTTGCCACAGTTGTAGCAAGTATAAGGTTCATCTTTGGAGTAGTTTTTATGATATTGTTTCTGGAAGTTTCCTTGATTTCTTCTCATAAAATTTTCCAAACTTTCTGACAAACAATGACATCGCATCATTGCTTAGCTGATCCGCAGACTTGTCAACTGAACCAGTTGGTTCCAGTCTGACAGCAGTTAAAGCAGTTGTGTCTGTTGGTGTAGAAGGTTCCTCTTCTCTGGTTTGTAGTTCACACTCATAGGCCTTCATATGAACAAACAAGTCACGAAGCTCGACCTTGTTCAGGTCCTTTGACTCCCTCATCACCATGTTCTTGACATCCCACTATTTGGGAAGACCCCTGACAACTTTCAGTGCTACTTCTTTCTTGGAATACACTTTTCTAAGTGCATTTAGTTCATTTATAATGCCACTGACTCTTTCATCATATTCATGCATTGTTTCTCCAGACTTCATCTAGATGTTGTCAAATTTCTGAACATCAACTGATAGCTTGTTCTCCTTAGTTTCCTCAATTCCTTCTCAAAGCTGGATCAGTTTCTCCCAAATTTCTTTAGCTGTTTTGCAAATTTTGATTTTGCTGAAAGTGACTTTATCCAGCGTTTTGTATAAGATATCCTTCGCCACATTGTCTAGATTGGCTTTCTTCTTATCTTCAGCTGTCCATTATTCTCTGGGCTTCTCTATACGTTGTGGTAACCCATCAGTCATGGCTACAACTGTATTGGCTTTTAAAATCTTCATGGGTCCATCATTAATGACGTACCACATATCATCATAATGTGCAGCTAAATGAACCTGTATTTCAATTTTCCAGTCATCAAAATCTTCTATGGAAAACATTGGGATTTTGTTGAATGAAGACATGGTTATCAGTTTTGTGAATAAGATATTCTGGGACAAGATTCAACCGCTCTAATACCAGTTGATAGGATCGAATACTTGGTAAAATAGTGTTTATAGGGGGGTTGAATAAACACTCACAATTTTTACAAACTTTTTGAAAGTTTAGTTCAGTTTAGTGATAAACTGATGCTGCTCGGAATCTTGTCAGTCAATATCAATCAGTTAACAATAAAGTGTGGAATAAAACTGACTGGTAGATAGAATAAAAACTAAAATATGAACACAAGATTTTACGGATGTTCGGAGATTTCAAACACTCCTACGTCACCCCTTCTATCACAAGGATAGGATATTCACTAAAAGACTTTGATCGATACAACAGTTTGTACAGACCCACTTCAGTTTGGACTTAACACTGCCAAAACTGAAACTCTTAGTTTACAAAATGCTTCACAGTATAGAACTGAATTTAGCACAACTGATCTCTTACAAGATCGTGTTTTACAATGATAGCAATGTGCTAGAAAGCTCGAAAATGTAGCCTTGATTGCTACGAATATATGCGATAAGCATGAGCTTTTATTTCGGCAGAGTAACAGCATATTTTTCAGAGAATAGATGAGTTTAGATGTTCAGAACTCTTATATGTCGATCATTATTCCCAGCTGTTCTTCTCTGATAATTACAGGATTCTCTTCAACGGCAACATTGATATATTTTGAATCTTGTTATCCGTTGGTTTTCCATGTCAACATTCTTCTGACATTCGTACACTGCAGCTGAGTTGTGGCGTTCCCACTATCTGTTGCAGTCTCCTTTTGTACTATTGTCGGTTGAACGTCCTTTTCTTGATGTGTTCAGCTGATAGGCAATAGCCGATAAGTTTACAACTGTTTGTAGCAACTGATCAGTCAGTTGTCTGTCTCGTTCAGTTCAGCTTACTGTTTCGTTTAGTTCAGCTGTCTCGATCAGTTGCCTTCGATAAACTGTGCATAAATCTTCAATTAGGAAACCGTCTGTTTGCTTATTTTATATCAGTTTCTATAGGTTATCTTGATCAGTTACTTCCATCAATTAAGCTAATAGTTTGTCAAACATCGAAACTTAGTTTCCAACAGAAGTTCAAATGAACATTATAGAACATTGTCTTTCGTCGAAATGATGCCAAATTGGCTTGATTCCATTGGATATTAAGGAAGCTATGCTCAAAATACTAAAATGTGTCAGATGTGTACTGATGCGAGGCTTAGGATGCCAGAGTCCAGCTCCAGGCGAGGAGATACTAGTTAGAGTGGGATTCTCGGGTCTTAGGAGCTATTTGATTATGTTTAAATTACTTTGGCTCAATAGTTTATTTTGGCATGTTAAAACTTATATTTCAAACATTTGAGAGATTTAAATTATTTTGACGATTTTTATGCCAGTATTTGAACCGCATATTATGTGTTTTACTAAATCGTATTGGTTTGTTAAATTTATAATTATTAGTATTATATGTCGGATCCGAGACCCCACATTCGTGAGTTTTAGTCTCAATGGAGAAATTGTTTACGATTAATAGTACAATCCAAACAAAGAACACAGTTTCTAGTCGTGGAACCGATTTGACGAAAAAAATACGTAGATTTGTTCGGATGGAGATATAAGAAAGGTCATCCTCGCTAATCCCAGATTGATTTGAAGTCCAACGTTTAAAAAACATAGTTATACAATCCAAATATCCTATGAATGTTTAAATAACATACAACGCCCAAGAAAAGTTTCGAGCATCAAAACAAAAAATTTAAAACTTCCGTTATATCTTGAGTGCAAGAAATCAATACCACAACATTTTGTACCAAGAGAAAGAATCGTGAGTACATGTACAAAAGGGCAATGAAAAAAACTATTTATTTAAATAAATTTAGTATTTAAATATTTGTTAATATACAGTAGTACGACATTAATTTATTTATTAAATAAAATTGATAAATGAATACTTTTGAGTGGTGAGGTCGAAGAAAACATATTACGAGATGATTTTTCTCAATTATTTATTGATTACTATCTACTGAATAAAAATCTATCGAATTATATAATATATTTTTTAACTATAAAAATCGTTAAATGGGTTGATGCTTAGGAAAATAGAGGGATTATTTTAAACTTTTTATAAAGGATATTATTTTAATATCCAAAAAGCAGATACCAAAATTCTTATTCACCATACAATATCTCCCCTTTAATTATATTTTCCGAAGTTAGGGAAAATATAATTTTACGTTTTTGTAACATAGGATCTCATTCCAATAAAAGGAAATAATTTTGTTGAAAATCTCACCTAAATTTTTTTTTTAATTATTGACTAATTCGTGTTTCCAATTTTTTAATGTAACCGATCATAGTTTATATATAGTAAGGTATGTAACTTTTCAAAAGTCAATACTCATATGAGAATCTGTAATCAAGATTAACTAAAGTAAAGATTTATTTTATTAATTATTGACTAATTAATGTTTCTAATTTTGTAATGTAATCGATCATATTTTATATATAATAAGGTATGTAACTTTTTTTTTTTTGAAAACGAATCGACGTCATTTATTCAACTTCAACTTGAGCATTACATTCGTCCATAATAATGGAACTAATAGAAAAAGGCATTACATCAGAAATACCAAAACAAGCTTGTTGAAGAGCCGTTTTAACCAGTGTATGAGCGGCTCTATTAGCTTGTCTCATAACGTGTTCGACTATTAACGAACTCTGGTTCCTAGTGATGGCCCGACAAGCAGTGATAGTAAGGCCAAATTCAGTGAGATCTGGTATGTCAGAGTAGATTCTGTAATCAAGATTAACTAAAGTAAAAATTTATTGATATATAATTATCATCTAGGAATAAATTTTAAAAATATTTACAAATATTTGTTTTGATATTATAAATGTATTCATTGTTAAAGTAACTACCATATTTATTGAGATACAATATTATTTTATTTAGGACTTAATTTTTGAAAAGATTTATTTCTGTAATTTCAATTTATTTTAAATCTATATAACTCGCAATATTTTACATAACGAAACTTGATTAAAAAAATGACAAAGTTAAATATTTATTTGTTCTTTGTTTCAATCTTTTTTGCGGTTGTTGCTCCAAGATGTCATGCCCAAAGTCCAGTAAGTCGCTTTTGTTTAATGAAGATTTCTTACATTGAATACACAAATTCCATAAACTGATTAGATATGTATAAAATTCTTGATTTTTGATGTCATAAATTCAACTTACCCCGAAAAACAAGATTAAAACCCAATGATTTTCATTCAATTGTCTTCATAAAAATAATTATTTTAAATTTTTATTTCAGTCAGGTAGATGGTGTGTGGTGTTTTTCGATGCCCCCAACGTGAATTGCTAAAATTTATGGACTTTGCATGTGCCTCGGTTGTAAATTGTAACCCGATTAAGCCAAGAGGTAAGTGATATGAGCCCAACATAGTGCGATTCCATGCATTGTTCGTTCTCAATTCCTACTATCGTATGACGGGCGAATGTGTGAAGGGACTTGGTATGACAATACTTCGAGATCCATGTAAGAATACAAATTTCTCTCTATTTTGTAATATTTTAAAATAATTATAATATTGCACACATTTTACATTGTTATGTAAAAAAATTTTGATAAATCTTTAAATTGAATAGCTTTATTAAAAAAAAAAAATTGGATAATTATATATATATATATATATATATATATATATATATATATATATATATATATATATATATATATATATCAAACTGATACCCTACACACCATTTGGTGTGTACCTCGGTGGGCGCCGCTGAGTTGGCGCCCACCTCATTAATTTTTTTTTTTTAGTTTAAAAAATATTATAAACAAAATTTTAAGAATCTCGTAATGAACAAATTCTTCTCCACCACAACAATCTGCGACCTCCACTGAACACCACCATTAATTTTTTTTTTAGTTTAAAAAAATTTATTTTTATTGAATTAATTAGGGTGCCGCACAGAAGAAGTGGAGCCTGGGAATTAATCACGATGCCGCACAGAGGAAGCGGAGCCTAAGAAATTCACGGTGCCGCACAGAGGAAGTGGAGCCTGAGAAATTCATCCGAAATTGCAATTACACCGAACAGATTTTCAAAGATTGCATTGGGAGGTACAAAGTTTTTTATTTATTTATATTTTTGGTAAAAGAAGAAGTTGGATCATAGAAGGTTGAATTTAAATAGTTGTTTTGGTGTAAAAGAAGTACTGGTTTGTGTTGCATTGGGTTCGTTTGATCTATTGACGAATTTATTTAGGTTTCTTATGTCCCGTAACATGATAATTTTATATATAAAATTCACCCTTTTTCATTTATTATGTATATTGATTAGGCTTTCAACTAGATTATTGAATGAAGAAAACACATGTTTATGTGTTCGGTGATGTGAAGAAATTGACATATACTACCTGTAGGAGCTGCAATCAAATTGTTTGCAATTGAATGAAGAAAAAACCTGTTTATTTTTGTTTGGGACTCAAGTTTGGACTTCTTGTTTGCAAAAAATTATTCTGAAATATCAGGGAAAGAGATGTAGCAATTGAAATAGTGACGGATTGAATTTTAAAAAAAATTACATTGATAGTCTAATTTTGCGTGCCATAGTGGTGAGTGAAAAATGACTTCAGATTTTTTAAAGATTAAAGGAGCGAATATGCTGAACTTTTGATTTAGTTGGGGGCATGACTGATACCTTCACCTCAACTAGGTTTTGATTCAATCATTTATTTCTTTTACTTGCTATAGGTAACAACAGTACTTGAGAAATTTGTAAGTCTATGACTGATTGGTGGAACACTTTCTCTCGAATTTTTATTATTTTTTTGTCTCTTTTTATCATAAAAGACAATAGCTAGTATGAGTTATAACACAATTTGATGTTTTTATACTTTCTAGTTTTTTTCAGCCTTTTCATTGTTATGAATTTTATTAATGCAAATAAGAATATAAAAATTACTCGTTATATGAGGCAATCAAAAAAATCATTTACCCACATTTAATAATTGGGTGTTTTTGGGATGTTTTGTTTTCTATATTTTTTTTTTGAATGGTAATACACTTTCATTATTTTTTTAGAGCGTATTTATGTATTTGATTGCACAAATTTATTTACTTATATCTTAATTTAAACTCGACGATTGAGATTAAATCAATACAACAAATTTTTTTTGAATAACTACAATAAAATGTTCATCAAATTGTTCTAAAGTTTTATATTTCTCAGTAATGGAAGTAAATACGGGTGATGATCAGCAATTCATTCCCCAAGTTGTAGACGATCGAAAGCCAAAAATTGGGATGGAATTCGTATCATTAGAGGATGCATTTTCGTTCTATAACCAATACGCACGAGAAGCAGGATTTAGCGCAAGAATGAGCAACAGCAAAAAAAATAAGATAACGAATGAAGTTGTTTGGAAGAAATTTGTATGCTTTAAAGAAGGGCGTACAGACGAAATCCGGTCGAATAAAAAAGAAATAGGTGATCGACCGAAAAATGAAAGAGCTCGCGGCGAAGTTAGAACTGGATGTAAGTCGAAGATTTCAATTGTCAAGAAACAAACTGGTCCTAATTGGATTGTCAGTACATTCATGGAAAGTCATAATCATCCACTCTCGACTCCTTCAAAGGTGCATTTACTACGCTCACATCGTAATGTTTCGGCATCAAAGAAAGCATTGACTCAACAGTTTTCAGAAGCCAATGTGCCAACTTGTCAACAAATGCGATTATTGGAAATAGAGTATGGAGGGCCCGAGCATGTAGGTTGCACTGAAAGAGATATTAGAAACTTTGAGAAAAAGCTAAGAGATGAACAAAAAGGTATCGATGCTGAAACACTGATTGAGTTCTTTGCATCTGAGAAAGACAAGAATTCCTCTTTTTTCTTTGATTATGAGACTTATTCAGATAAAAGATTTAGCATGTGTTTTTGGGCAGATCCTGTGTCAAGGAGGGCAAACAGTGTATTTGGTGATGTTGTGGTGTTTGATACGACGTATAACACTAATAAATATGGTATGATTTTCGCACCATTTGTAGGAGTTAATCATCATCATCAGACAATTGTGCTTGGTTGCGGTTTTTTAACTGACGAGAAAACTCAGTCTTTTGTTTGGTTGTTTAACAAGTTCATAGAAGCAATGCCTAAAGGTGCACCAAACGTGATAATTACTGACCAAGATCCTGCTATGGCGAAAGCAATTGCACAAGTTTTCCCTAAAACAGTGCATCGATATTGTTTGTGGCACATATTGAAAAAATTCCCAGATAAATTAAACTCTATGACTTTTCGTGACTACTCGAAGCATAAAGAATGTCATTCAAAATTCCACAACACCTGATGAATTTGAGAAGTCGTGGGAAGATGTTATTAAGTGCGCTAACTTGGAGCAAAATGATTGGTTGTCATTGATGTATGAATTGCGACAGAAGTGGGTGCCAATATATTTTAACCATATATTTTGTGCTGGAATGTCAAGTAGTCAGAGATCTGAAAGTTTACATGCATTTTTCAAGAGGTATGTCTCTAATAAGAATTCATTGATGGATTTTATCATCCGTTTCAATAGGGCACTCCGGCACCAAAGGCACAATGAGTTAGTTGCTGACCATATTGATATGAATGAGCATCCCAAGATCAAGACAAACTGGCCAATGGAAGCTCAAATGGTTAAGGTGTATACGAAAAAAAATATGTGGAGTTTCAAAGTGAAATGTGTGAGAGTCATGGTTATTACGTGCAACAAGTATCTGTAGGAGTTGAATTAGTGATTTACAATATGATGAATTTTCAAATTTGTTCTTCCTCCAAATCAAGGATGCTCACACATAATAAACAGTTGGATTATATATCATGTAGTTGTATGAAATTTGAGTTTGAAGGCATACCATGCAGACATATGTTAGCTTTTTTTCGTATCAACCAAGTGTTTCAATTGCCTGATAAGTATATACTCAAACGGTGGACACGAGATGCAAAGGTTGGAGCAATATATGCTATGGCGGAGCAAGATGTCATCGACGATCCAAAAATGTGTTTGATGTCAAGACACTCGAGGTTATCCTATAAAGCTTCTGTAGTAATTGATGATGCATCATTGACTGATTAAGGAACAAACTTCTTCGATAAACAATTAGATTATATTTTAAAAAAAATTAAAGAGATTAACATTTGTAGAACATTCAACAATGGTAGTCAAAATAAGAATATCATGGATGGGGTCTCTGGTATTACCGATCCTTCTGAAGTAAGAACAAAAGGATGTGGGAAGTGGTTGAAATCATCAAAAGAAAATTCAACCTCAAAGACCAGGCTATGTCGTGGATGCGGGCATCGAGGTGTGTCACATGACAAGCGCAACTGTCCAAATTTGAATGACAGGTATATGTTGATTAATTTTGTGATTGTTTTATAATATTTTTACAAATGTATTACTATCATTAATTTTTTGTAAATATGACTATTTATCATTTACCAGATCAACTTTAGATGATCATCATAAAAATGATGACAACACAAATGAAGAAGATTTTGCATCGATGACTGGTACTTGAAATGCTTCATCTTTTTTAAACAAAAGTTTCGCATTAAAAGATTGACATTTATAATTGTCTTTATTATTGCATGTTCTAACAACATGTGGACAACTGGAATACGTTTGGATGAATGAAATTATTTTATGCGTCATGTTGTAGATGACTATTATTTTTTGTTCATTTTTTTCATTCAATTCCAACGATGAGATAGATAAGTTCTTTACTATTTGGCCTTTGTTTAGTTATTTGATTTTCATAATTGTTTTTCTATTCTATTGATTAGTTTGGGTTGTTTGGTTATTTTTTAACAGCTTTAGGTAATAAGGATGTTGTGTGATGGATACACAAAGCTGTAATAAATTTATGCATGATTTTCTTGACAAAAAATTTTCTGTGAAGAGCTTTCTTAATTTAATTGTGGTTTTATTTTCTTTCAACTATGGTTATGTTATTTATATATTGATAGATGTCTGTTGAGTACTTAAACAAGTGAATCCTAAAAAGAAATTATTCAACAAATTATGAAGTATAAACTTTATGCCGTTGTATCCAAGACGTTCTCCAAGACCTCCAGCAACAAGGACAAATGCAGCCTTCCTAGCTTTCCCGCACGCCAGCCTCTTCATATTGAACAAAATTATCATCACAAAAAGTCAAAACTTCTCCAGATGGCACCTATCACAGGATGGTAGCAATATTAATTGAAATGCTGGTTTCAAACATTACAAAAGTGAAAATTCCTAGTTGAAGATTTAAAATGGGAGCCGATAGAAATGAGGTACAAAGCCCATTCTCACAAATAATTGACAGATTAGGTTATTTGACCAAAGGAGACAGTCGGTTAAATTAAAGAGGGATAAAACCATCTATACATATGTTAGAAGCTCATTTACAGAAAGGTATTTGAGCTAATAAAAATCAAAACTTTTAGGACAAAATTATGGGATTATTAAATTCTAAAGGCATAGAAGAAGCATGTGCAAATACAAACTTTGTAGCATATCATAAACTCACATAGATCACTTACAGAAGTTGTAAACCCGTCATATGGGTTCTTCCCAGCTTTTGAATCTGCCAAAAGTTCCCTAACAGTTTTAATATATGATGTCAAGCCCCCAGGATAACTAGAATTAAGTCTAGTGACCTGGGAAAAATAATGAAAATAGTAAATAACACCTCAAATTACGAGATTCTATGGAATAACATTTACATTAACACGGACAGGGAAAAGCATCTCATTTCAAACAGAATGTTGGGAAACAAAAGAGATATAAAATGGAAATTTTTTAACATAAACATAAAAGATTGTATACTCTTACTCCTTTTAAACCTCTTGTTCTGGTTTATAAGCCAAAAATAAATTCAACAAGAAAATTTAGCTGAACGCAAAATCTAGGACACCCATTATGATATTCAGCCACCATTTTATGTTAAAATATGATAAAGCTAAAATTCTTCGGCAATATATCCAGAGGAATGGATGCACACGTTCAAATTGACATATGTTTCAATCAAGAACCAATTTTTGACCTGCTGAGGACTATATATAAAATCTCATACTCTGATCCCGTTATAGAGCAAGAATAAAGAACAAGATAATGAGAAACAAGACCTACGACTACCACTATAAATATCAATCAGACCAATGCATTTAACAATAAACAAGTCACATCTATGCGAAATTCAACAAGAACGACATGAGAATTCCCATCAAAACTCAAACTAACAAAATAAACACAAAATTACTTGATCAAAAAATGCACGCTTCTGGTCATCATCGACCCCAGGGTTGGACCAATGCTCGAAAAAGTGACTCTGTCCATTTTCCAGCAAAATCTTGGCCAGCTCAACCTATAAATCCGCATAAGCGCATCCATATCTCACATTAGATCCAATGCCAAATGCACAACTCAGTTACATTGCACACGAAATTAATTGAACTTTTCGTGATTATTTTTTGGGAGAAAGAATCTTTTGGCTGCGGGAGACAGCGATGGTGGTGTTCGGTGGAGGTCGCCGATTGTTGTGGTGGAGAAGAATTTGTTCATTACGAGATTCTTAAAATTTTGTTTATAATATTTTTTAAACTAAAAAAAAAAATTAATGAGGTGGGCGCCAACTCAGCGGCGCCCACCGAGGTACACACCAAATGGTGTGTAGGGTATCAGTTTTGATATATATATATATATATATATATATATATATATGCTAATTTATATATATATATATATATATATATATATATATAAATTAGCATATATATATATATATATATATATTGTACAAAATATTTGTGTAAGTTGTTTGGAAACTTCTTGAATTCGAATAATTTGATGTTCAGTTTTTTTATGGGATTCAGTATATATTAAATTCTATTGTATAAATTAGCATATATATATATATATAGTGATTTGATCATGAACAACACAATATTATAAAAATTTCAAGATAATCTATTTTTTTTATGTTGATGTTTTGCAGCTCCTGGTGATTGCCATTACGCATGAATATATCACCGACGATGATCGGAGTGCGGTTGCAAGAATAATCATATTTATTTTTCATAAACGAAATATGATTCTTCTATTTCATATATTTTGTTTTTAATCTTTTTTAAGCGAACATATCGTTTGTGTGTATAACTTAATATATTTAAAATTTTAAAGTATTTAGATATTAATTAGATATAATATTAAAGAACAAAGATCACAAATTTTTGACTTCGAATTCTTTACTCCACTATATGCATCACTATATTCTACACACCTTATTTAGCTTCATATATGTAGAAAAAATCTTACAATATTTAATTAATCGATTATTTCCTTATTATATTTTGAATAATATAAGGAAATTATTTCCAATTAATTTATGGTTAACCAAAATAAGATTTTTTCTTCATGTCTTTCTATCCATTAAATTGAAAATAAAAAAGTTAAAAGGACAAAACTTAAGTACCGATTTATAATATTTAATATTTTAATTTATGAGAGTAGGTATATTTTTAAAATACATAAAATTATTGAGTTTGATAAGAATATATAAATTTTAAAATTATGTATACACGAACACCAAATAATAAACCTACAGATCAACAACAAAAACGCATATAAAAAAATAAAGATAAAAATTAAATAAATATCATAAATTCTAAATACCAAAAATCTATTCAGCTAAATTAATAATAACTACTAAAAACCATAACGTTTTATTATTTTAACATATTTTCAGGGAATTTTGTTGTTCGTCTTGGATGCTAGCATCATGTTAGCTTTAAACTGCTACGACATTCAAATCGAAAATTGTAGACTCCTGCCACAATAACATGTCAAATGATAATATTTCAATACGAGATGATGGCTTGTATCATATATATCATTACGGCATATCTTGTTAAGTGAAATGCAATAGATGTTCAATATTCTCAAGTGAATATTGAGGGCTAAATAGATGACTCTCACCAGCATTTGATGTAAGACTCTTCCCCATATATTGAAGTATGATCCGTACAATCGATCATTTAAGAGCTAAGGTGAACTCCTATTTCTCGACTGAAATCACTTTGTTCAGTAGACTAGCAACATGGTGTTAGTATGGTATTCTTTTTGCTTGGGAAATCTCGGGATAGAAATGGGTGAAACAAATGGCAAGGAGAAAAATAGTCGAGCCAAGAGTTTGACTGTTTTTCCTTAAAACAATATTGCCCCGCCCCGATACTCACGGTTGTTGGCAATTCGTTTCCTAAGATACAACGACTACGACTTTAAATAGTAGCACTACAAATTTTAAAGCCACACGAACTTGAGATGTTTAGAACGCTATCAATATGGTATGCAAACTTTCTAATTTTTTAAACTTAAAAATCCAATTCCAAGAGTTTAAATCTTGCAAAACTTGGATTTAAGCGCAAATGCTTAAAAAACTCAAAACTAGAAGACAACTCTCAAATTTAATTTCAAAGTTCGAATAAAGCGTATAAGCTTAAAAAATTCAAACTCAAGATTTTATATCTTGAAAATTTGAACTTTAAGCACTAGTGCTTAAAATTTGCATATAGAACTAAATTAGAGAGAAAAAGGAAGAAGAGAAATGAGCAATGAATGCAAATGAGGGATGTGCTATTTATAGAAAATGAAAAGTCTTGAATGGAGTAGTGCACTTTTTCAAAAAAGAAGAGACACCCATTGCCTTACAAACACTTGGCCCTTCGGCCAAGTGATTTCAATATATATATATATATATATATATATATATATATATAATCTTTTCGATTCAATCTTTTCACTCGACAAAATTGAAACTCAATTAATTTCTCATTCACCCTAATTGGTAATCGACAAATAATTTCGTTCGCCACGTAGCTTGTTCGAAACATTTTATCGATTCTAAATGAGTACAAAACTCATTTTTTCTAACAAATGGTACATTGACCCTTGTCCACGCACTAATAATTCAATAGTTCATTCATTTAGTCAATAACTGATCGGTAACTAATAATGAACCAATAATATTACAAAAATCAAACATGCTTAACAGTACTATTTAAAAAATTGACATACACAATATGATGAAATATATAAGAATAAATCGTTAATTTAAGAAATTTTACTGTAAATTCCAAGTCAAATGCATAGAGCGCAATAATTAAAGAAATCGTTAGTAACTTTACCTCTGTAGCTTGCTAATTCACCTTAGTTATCGGTCCCAATCCAAGATAATTCAAAAAAATATCATTTGGATGATTTTACGCTGTTTAAGACCGGTAGGGCTTTGAAGTTTTTAAAAAATTTTATAAAAAACTTACACCAGAATGTTTTGATTAAAATTTTAAAAATTAATAACTATTAAAGTACAAGTCCAAAAATCATTAAACTTTCAAAGAAGGCTTAAAAATAGTGAAAAAACGATCGGAAGACGAAATAATGGCCATCCAAGTAGCGCGTGTACCTTAAGCCCCAACTTACTGTGGGACTCGGACGTTAATCATAATCATAATCGTCATTGGGACTAATTAATCAATTATAAAACAGGGTCTAAATTTTTTTTTATTTAAAATGCGGAACGTAGTGAAATCAAACTAAGATACAACTCAGTATAAAATAAAAGTACAAGTCCTGTACCACAAACATTTATTTAACCAAGGTGTAAACATCTAATATTAAGTGTTCGACCCTATATCTAATCCAAGTCCGGAGCCTCCACTCTAATCACGATCTCTCTTCATCTCCTGGACCCTGAACCTGTCCCACCTGTTGTCACGTACACATACAAACAAGACAACAGCCGGATAACTCCGGTGAGAATAAATCCCAGAATATGAATAGGGTGCATGAGATAGAGGAAGAGGTTGATGAGATCTCCACCTCGTTCTTCTGGTGGCTGGACGGCATACGATGGTCGGGAAATGGAAAGAAGGAGGAAGAACGTGAAAATGGAGAAAGGGGAAAGGAAAGTTACGGGATTGGGGATTGGGTTTCTGGTTTCTTCCTTTCTCTCTCCACAAGATAAATTGTGTGTATGTATATGTATATTGAGTTACTAAAAAAATAGTAACACATGCCCAAAAATCCCGATTTGCATATATTTTGCTCTCGTGTGTTATTTAAATCTCTATATGTATTTTTATATCGTTTTAACTCCGATATTCTAAAATAAATATTTTTAACACACTTCTTGAATTTATTTGGCATAAATAATTATTGTAATTTACAACTCAATAATTATTCTAATTATGTCAAAATTACCGGATAATTAATTTCAGGACATCACATTTCTCCACCCCTTAAAACAAATTTCGTCCTCGAAATTTCTGCTTATACACATACATCTTACACACGATACGAAACCAACAATACAATACTAGGAATCAAACAGATATAGATAAGATACTCTCATCTTCTCTTCTGTTTCCCACGTTGATTCTTCTACCCCATGCCTTGACCACTGAACACGTACTAGTGGTATAACTTTATTGCGTAAAACTTTATATTTACGATCCAAAATACAAACAGCATACTCAATATACGATAGAGACATATCAAGTTCAACCTCATCAGGCTGAATCACATGAGATGGATCGAGATCATACTTACGCAACATAGAAACATGGAAAACATCATGGATGCCAGATAAAGACTGGGGCAAATCCAAACGATAAGCGCAAGTCCCAATACGCTCAACAATCTCATAGGGGCCAACGAAACGAGGTGATAACTTACCCCTCATGCCAAAACGAACAACACCTCTAAACGGAGAGATCCTCAGAAATACAAAATCTCCAACTTGAAATTCTAGAAGTCGACGACGTCTGTTAGCATAACTAGCTTGCCGATCTTGGGTAGCTTTCATTCTCTGACGAATCAACTGAACTTTATCATGCATTTCCTGAACAATCTCAGGTCCAGTCAACTGCTTCTCACCAAATTCATCCCAACAAAGAGGTGATCAACATCGTCTGCAGTACAAAGCTTCAAAAGGAGCCTTACCAATAGCCACCTGAAAACTGTTGTTATATGAAAATTCTACTAGTGGTAAAGATTCCTGCCAACTGTCTTTAAAATCCATGACTACAGCTCGAAGCAGATCCTCGAGTGTCTGAATCGTACGCTTTTTCTGACCATCTGTCTGAGGATGGTACACAGTACTCATCGCAAGTCGTGTACCCATTTATTTTTGGAAACTAGTCCAAAACTTTGATGTGAATCTAGGGTCACGATATGAGACTATTGCAACTGGAACTCCATGAAGTCTCACAACATTTTCAATATACAGACGAGCCATTTTTTGTACGAATATGTCCTCTCATACGGAATAAAGTGTGCCGATTTAGATAATTTGTTGACAATCACACAAATGGCATCGAAATGACGAGAAGTACGTGGCAAATGCGTGACAAAATCCATAGCCACGTGCTCCCAGTTCCACTGAGGAACCTCAAGGCTATGCAGTAATCCTCCAGGTCTCATTCGTTCTGCTTTGACTTGCTGACAGATCATACAACGAGACACAAACTCAGCCACATCTTTTTTCATATTCTTCCACCAAAACTGAGGCCGTAGAATATGATACATTTTCCTCCCTCCTGGGTGGATACTATATCGAGTACAATGAGCTTCTTTAAGGATGGCTGTATGCAATTCAAGAATATCTGGGACAACCAATCTACCATTCAACCGAAGAGAATCATCTGAGTGAATTGAGAAACCAGATTGGTGTCCTTGATATACTAACTCATAAGATTTCAGAACTCGATCATCAGTTTTCTGAGCTGACTGTACAATCTGAATCAACTCTGGCTCAATAGAAATCTGAGACACACAAACAACATTACCTTGGATTTGAAATTCAACCTAGAAGTGCAAATATCCTCTCGTAACTTAGAAACACAAATCGAGGATAAATTAACATCAACAACCTTACGACTTAAAGCATTGGCAATGACATTCACTTTTCCCGGATGATAATGGATCTCACAATCATAATCTTTCAAAAGATCCATCCAACGTTGTTGCGTGTTTTCTTTAATGCTCGCAAGTGCACGACGTCAAGTTATAGTAAAATGTAATTTCGAGTACAAGTGTCGATCTCACGAGGAATGTATTTCTAAATTTATATTAATGCTTGTAATTAAAATAGTCTCGATTTTATTTAGTATATTCACTTAACAGAGTTGATTACACCAATGACTAGAATTGAAAATAAATTTAATTGTAGCAACAAACAGATTTGAACAATAGAATAAAAGATCTAGAGGTTTGACTTCACGCAACTATCCACCATGTGATATGTTTGTGTAGCTATATTATAATTGTCCTTCTTATTCATTAGCCAAGAATTCTATAATTATCTGCTCCCTCTCTCGAGTGCTAAGTAGATACTAATTATCTAACAAAGGATTGCAACGTCTCCGTCAACAATCGATAATTAAATAACAAAACAAGCACTAAATTCTTTTAATGGCTTCCATAGCAATATATGTCCTCTCGAACTATATAAATACCATCGATATATTTTTCCCTTTCTTGATTATAAATTTCCTTTTTCAAGTGATAATTTATAACATACAAATCATTCAAGATATGGCCATTAAAATGAAAGCATTAAGATTGGAAAAACACAAATAAACAATAAAGACAACTTATATAGCATAAATCATGAATCTCAACACATGGTTTCTAGTTTTGTTCCATCATTCCTCTAGAATTAAGATTTAGTTCATAATAATGAAAATAAAACAACAACACATAAATCTTAAACAAGACATATCAAAATAAAAGTAAAAATAAAGAAAGAAAGAACTTAGAACAAGAGTTTTGGAGTGTATGAAGTTTTTGTCCAAAGATGTGCAAGAACTTGTTGAAGATGATGATTTTGATCTTCAACTCTTTTCTTTGTAGCCTCCACCCTTTTCATAGCTTCTCTCCCTATACCCTAGATGATGAAAAAGAGACCATTTTATAGTCTAGACAAGATATCCCACGTAGCACACCATTTTCCCCTTCTTTTCTTCAAAGTCCACAAAGTTTCACAATTTCCGGAATGGTGTTTGTGCATGACCGCGGGTGCGGTGGTATAAGGACCGCGGGTGCGGTGCCCTTTCGACTAAAACTCCTCCTGCTCTTCTGGTGAGACCGCGGGTGCGGTGCTAGCATGACCGCGAGTGCGGTCATGCCTCGGAGAACAGCGTGGGTGCGCTCTTGTGAACACCGCGGGTGCGGTGTTGCTTCGTGTATCTTTGTTCTTTGCACCTTCTAATTCATCACTATATCACTCCAAACTCTCATTTCTACTCTTCCAAACTACAATAACAAAAACAACAACATATCAAATAAGACCTGCTCAAGAATCACAAAATTCCAAGTTAAAAACAAGTAATAAAAGTACAATAAATTGCACTTATCAAACGTCTCTATTCATATTCAGATCTGACTGAGGGAACAAATACTTCAAGCTTTTGTGATTAAAATAGATTACAAATTGCTCCCCAAACAAATAATGTCTCCAAATCTTGAGAGCAAAAACAACAGCAGCCAATTCCAAGTCATGAACAGGATACTTAGACTCATGCGGTTTCAACTGACGAGAACCATAGGCCACCACTCTGCCATGCTGCATCAGTACACAACCTAGTCCTCGATTTGATGCGTCGGTACGAACAACGAATCCTCCAGAACCACTTGGAATGGTAAGAACTGGTGCAGAAGTCAATCTCTTCTTCAACTCGACAAAACTTGACTCACATTCATCAGACCAAATCAATCTCTGATTTTTCTGAGTCAGTTGAGTGATAGGTCTAGCAATCTTTAAGAAATATTTGATAAATATCCGGTAATAACCAGCTAAACCCATGAAACTACGAATCTCTGGCACATTGGTCGGTCGTGCCCAGTTCAGAACTGATTCCACTTTATTTGGATCAACAGAAATTCCATGTTGAGATATGACATGGCCCAGAAACACAACTCTATCCAACCAAAACTCACACTTGGATAACTTGGCGTACAACTGCTTCTTATGAATAATTCAAAGAACTATCCTCAAGTGTTTGGTATGATCTTCCTCAGACTTGGAATAAACAAGAATATCATCAATGAATACAATCAAAAAGTGATCGAGGTATTTACGAAATACTCGATTCATCAAGTCCATAAACACAGCAGGAGCATTGGTCAAACCAAAAGGCATAACCAAAAATTCAAAGTGTTTGTATCTCGTGCGAGAAGCTGTTTTCGGGACATCTTCTTGTCTGACTCGCACTTGATGATATCCAGAACGAAGATCAATCTTAGAATACACCGAAGTACCTTGCAACTGATCAAATAACTCATCAATCCTAGGAAGTGGATATTTATTCGTGACAGTAGACTTTTTCAGTTGTCGATAATCAATACACATACGCAACGTACCATCTTTCTTCTTGACAAATAGAATCGGTGCACCCCACGGTGAAGAACTCCGACGAATATAACCTTTACTCAACAAATCCTGTAATTGTTCTTTCAGTTCTTTCAGCTCAACAGGGGCTAAACGATATGCTGCCCGAGATATGGGTTCAATTCCTGGGATTAATTCGATACTGAACTCAACTTCTCGTTCAGGTGGAAAACCAGGAATCTCTTCTGGAAACACTTCAGGAAACTCACGGACCACAGGAATATCAGAAATCCGTCGCTCATCTTGCGATAGATCAACAGCATAAATCAGAAAACCTTCGTGACCAGAATCTAACAATTGATTCATTTCAATGGAAGAAACTAAAGGAATCTTGGCTTGAGAACCATGGCCATAGAAATTCCATTTAGAAGCAAAGCTAGGCCTGAAACGAACTATTCCTCGATAACAGTCAACAGCAGCACGATTTGCAGTCAAAACATCCATATCAACGATACAATCAAAGTCATGCTTAGGCAGGACTATGAGATTCAGATATAGAACATTTTCATTGCGAAACAAAACCGCATTGAACACCACATTATCAATGATAATCATTTTGCCCATCGGAGTAGCAACAGATAGATTGGAATTCATAATAGTGGTGCGAAGATCATGCGAAACAACGAATGCATGAGAAACAAAGGAATGAGATGCTCCAGAATCAAATAACACTCGTGCTATAAAACCATATAAAGTACAGTTACCGGTAATGACAGTACCTGGAGCTGCCTGAGCCTCATCCTCAGTCAAGGCAAATACATGAACAGATGACTGATTCTGTTGACCACCTTGCCCTCTGCTCTAATTCGAAGGGCGACTAGGCTGATGGGAAGATTGGGATGCTGTTGGAATTCTATTACTTTGAGCTCCACTACCTGCCTAGGCTGATTTCCCCGTCTTACTAGGACAAACTCTAGCAAAATGACCCGGCCGACCACAATTATTACAAACCACTTGAACTTCAACACACTGATTACTGGAATTCTTGCGTCCACAATGATCACCGTAAGGTCCACTATAGCGATATGCCCCACGGTTCCCTGAACTCCCTGAACTCGAAGAACTAGTAACAGACTTCTTAAATTGTTTTCCACGTGGACGAAGAGATGGAGAACCAGATGAACTGAATTGTTGTCTCCCCGACGTATGATGTTGGGTAGGAGCTCGATTTCCACTCCTTTTAAGACTAGCTTCAGCCCTGTTTGCTATTTCCACCACTTCAAGATATTTCAGTGGCTTACCGGTAGAAACAAAAGGGTGCAGATGATCGTTCAATCCTTCAATGAAACTTTCGATGACAGCAACCTGACTTGCAGCCACATGAGGAGCATATCTCAGCATAGTAATTCATACACCAATGCATAGCATATATCAATGCACATGAATATAAAATCTACAACATGTAAAGGAATACAAGTCTGTATTCAACCTCTAATTCTTGACTCGATTCATTTCTACTCTAGGGATCCCGGTGTGAATAAGACGGTCTGTCACCTACCCAACCACTCGGGGTGACGGTACGTCTTATTCCTAGACTCCGGTCAACTCTGTATCGAGGGTCTACACATAGAGAAAATCTGCTACTATGCGTCGATACACCGAAACGTTTAGTTTTGGCCGATCTGCCAATATCTCCTATCTCAGGACTCGAATATAAATCAATAAACAAGACATTACATAATCAAGTGTAATAACAATCTAGTATGTGATTTAGGGAAACTCGTATCAAATCTGAATCGAGTTGTGCAATCCCGTGACCACATGAATTATACCTTTCCTGTCGAATAATCGGTCGTAGACGAATTCTCGAATTCAATGTAGCCAATACCAATCTGAAATGGCAATGTGTAGACACATTCTATCAATATACATCTCAATCAACTCAATGTACGAATCTGTAATTGATTTCAATACAATTCAACGACGTAACGACGTGATTTCTCAATACCGATAACTCAATAACATCACAATCAATGTTCACAGCTCATAATCTCTTCACAATACACTATCACACTGAAAATATCCCATCTCAACTTAATAACATGCTGGAAAATCGCAACAACAGCATACGGTGTCTAAAAATCAATCCGTTTACGTTTCTACGATGCTTGACATATCAAGAACACAATATCTTCAACAACATCACACTTCTCCACCACATATATTTCAAATCATGCTAAAGTGAACAATACTTACATCCTTGAGTAGCAAATGATGAGAGGAGTTCGAAACCGAAGTCGGATCTAAAAATGGATGACTAAGTCTTGAAAAAGCATAACTTGAAGCTATGACAAACTTGGAGAATTTGGAGTGATGCTCTCGGTTCTCCCTTGCTGATCAGATGAAGACAATGAGGTGTCATTTCAAAGTATATATATACCATGCCAAGTGTCAAGACAAGAAACAAAGGTGGCATTCTCGCATGCAGCACCGCGGGTGCGGTCTTCTTGTACCGCGGGTGCGCTCATGCTTCGGCAGCCCTTTCATTTTCTGAAATTCATCGACCGCGGGTGCGGGCTCTGCAAGACCGCGGGTGCGGTGATGCGACGGCCAAACTTCATAATTCTGAATAATACACCGCGGGTGCGGTCTTGTCCGAGGCGCAGGTGCAGTATAGCTTCGGTCATTCTTTCAAAAATTCTCATTTTTGTGTCATGCATTCTCACCTCTTCAAATCTAACATCAATGACAACTGATAATTCTCGAGCCTTACATTTCTCCCCCTCTTAGACAGGAGTTCGTCCTTGAACTCGTAAGCAAACAATCATGCAAGTATATACATAACAGTATAATCAAAACTAAAAGGAAGACTTACATCATATGAATAGCTCGGGATGTTTCTGTCTCATATCAGACTCTGTCTCCCAAGTTGCCTCCTCAATGCCATGACGACTCCACTGAACCTTCACAAGCGGAATGGTCTTGGTTCTAAGCTGTTTCTCCTTCCGATCAAGAATTTGTATCGGTCTTTCCACATAGCTCAGATTCTGATCTAATTCGGCTTCGTCAGGCTGAATGACATGAGAATTATCTGGCATATATCTACGCAACATTGTTACATGAAATACATCATGTATCCCCGACAAAGAAGGAGGAAGAGCAAGTCTGTAAGCTCGATCGCCAATCTTCTCAAGGATCTCATACGGACCGACGAATCTAGGAGACAACTTCCCACGCTTGCCAAATCTGACGACGCCTCTGAAAGGTGAAATTTTCAAAAATACTCTGTCTCCCTGTTCTAATATCAACGGTCTGCGTCTAATATTGGCGTATTTTGCTAGCCTATCCTGGGCCGTCTTCATTCGTTTCTGAATGATCTTCACTTTCTCGGTCATCTCATGAATCATATCAGGCCCCAACTCTGGTACCTCAGAGATATCATCCCAGTACAACGGAGATCTGCACTTCTTTCCGTATAAAGCTTCGAATGGTGCCATCTCAATGCTAGTCTGATAGTTGTTGTTGTATGAAAATTCACACAACGGCAATGAATCTTGCCAACTAGTACCAAAGTCTAGTACTACAGCTCTTAGCATGTCCTCTAAAGTCTGGATAGTCCGCTCTGACTGTCCGTCCGTCTGAGGATGATAAGCAGTGCTCAGGTGTAAAGTCGTACCTAGAGCCTGCTGCAGGCTGTGCCAAAAGTGAGAATTAAATCGTGGATCACGATCTGATACGATCGACTTCGGCACACCGTGCAATCTGACGACCTCTCTGACATACAACTCTGCCATCTGATCGTGTCGATAAGTCATTCTGTATGGAATAAAGCACGCTGATTTGGTCAGTCTGTCTATCACAACCCAAATCGCGTCACAGCCGCGCGAAGATCGAGGTAACTTCGTCACGAAATCCATGGAAATGTGATCCCATTTCCATTCAAGAATAGACAAACTCTGAAGTAAACCTCCGGGCTTCTTTCTTTCTGCCTTCACCTGCTGGCAATTCAAGCATTTAGACACAAATTCTGCAATATCTGTCTTCATCTGCTTCCACCAGAATTGTGTCTTCAGATCATTGTACATCTTTCTGCCACCAGGATGAATGTTGAACCGACTACAGTGTGCCTCTGCCATGATCTGTCGTCTCAAATCGGGAACATCTGGCACTAGTAGGCGGTTATTCACATACAGAACATAATCTCTAACCTGATACTCTGATATATGACCAGCTCTGACCATATCAATCGATCTTTGAACGCTCGGATCAGTTCTCTGCGCTTCTTTGACCTTCAAAATCAAATCTGGCTCAATCCGAATCGCATCAAGTCGCAACGGTCTACTCTCTATGTCAAATGTCAACCCAGACAAGCAACAATCCTCTACTAAATTCGATACACCTACTGTCGACAAGGAAAGAGCACATACCTTTCGACTCAAGGCGTCTGCCGCTGCATTCGACTTTCCTGGATAGTACTTGATCTCGCAATCAAAATCTTTCAGCAGATCAAGCCATCGTCGCTGCCTCATGTTCAACTCTGACTGAGAAAAGAGGTACTTCAGGCTCTTATGGTCGGAATAGATCTCAAATTTCTCGCCATACAGATAATGACGCCAGATTTTCAAGGCAAAGACAATCGCCGCCAATTCAAGATCATGAATCAGATAACGAGTTTCGTGCGGCTTCAGCTGTCTAGAGGCGTACGCTATCACGTGCCCTCGCTGCATAAGAACACATCCTAGCCCTCTGTGAGATGCGTCACAATATACAACAAACTCACCTGTACCTGAAGGAATCGTCAAGACAGACGCACTAGTCAGCCTCTTCTTCAACTCTACAGAACTGGCTTCACAATCTTCGGACCATACAAATGGCATATTCTTCTGTGTCAACTGGGTGATAGGCTTCGCTATACTTGAGAAATCTCAGATAAAACGACGATAATACCCGGCTAGACCCATGAAACTGCGTATCTCCGGCACAGAAGTCGGTCTCGGCCAACTGATCACAGCCTCAACTTTACTCGGATCTACCGCAATACCATCTCCAGATATAATGCGACCCAAGAAGACAACTTGTTTCAGCCAGAATTCGCACTTGGATAATTTGGCGTACAACTGCTCATTTCTTAAAGTTTTCAATACAATTCTCAGATGATCTGCATGCTCAATCGGGCTCTTCGAATATACCAAAATATCATCAATGAACACAATCACAAAATCATCTAAATATCTCTGAAAGATGCGGTTCATCAAACTCATAAATACCGCTGGTTCATTCGTCAAACCTAAAGGCATAACAACAAACTCATAATGTCCGTACCTGGTTCGGAATGCAGTTTTCGGTATATCAACGTCTCTAACTCTGAGCTGGTGATACCCTGATCTCAAATCAATCTTCGAGTATACAGAAGATCCCTGTAACTGATCAAATAAATCATCGATGCGCGGCAAAGGATACTTGTTCTTCACTGTTGCCTTGTTCAACTGTCGATAATCAATACACAGTCGCATCGAACCATCTTTCTTTCTAACGAAAAGCACCGGAGCACCCCAAGGAGATACACTGGGTCTGATATATCCCTTGGACAGAAGATCTTCCAACTGTGCTTTCAACTCTTTCTGTTCGATAGGCGCCATCCTATACGGAGCTCTTGAAATAGGAACACTGCCTGGCACAAGATCTATGCTAAAATCTACCTCTCGAACTGGAGGCAACCTCGGAATCTCGTCAGGAAAAACATCTGCAAACTCGCAAACCACTGGCAGATCTGCCAATGCTGGGCTTGACTTCAGTAAATCTACTGAATATACGAGAAAGCCCTCTGCTCCTCTCTGAAGCAATCTACTCATGGTCAGAGCAGATACTAAGGGAATCCGAGATCTGGAACCCTTTCCGTAGAATTTCCACTCATCTGTCATCTCGGGTCTAAATCTGACAATCTTGTGGAAACAATCTACAGTGGCCCTGTACTTGGTTAACATATCTATGCCAACTATACAATCAAAATCAGCTAAACCAAGTACTACACAATCTAGATCAATCTCGTGCCCCTCAAACTGAAGCATACAGTGTCTAACAATAGTCACAGATATCAAACCACTTCCCAACGGAGATGTAATAGACACTACAGTAGACATCGACTCGACAGGCAATGAATGTCTCAATGCAAAATATGAATGTATGGGATGCACCTGTGTCTATCAACACATATGCAGGATAACCGTAAAGGATACAGTTACCTGCAATGACATCGTCTGGTGCCTCCTGCGCCTGCTCCTCTGTCAGCGCAAACACTCTAGCCTGCTGTCTGGGAGGTTGACTCACTGTCTGACTACCTCCTGGTCTCTGCTGGGTCTGTGTAGATGATGGCTGGAAGGAGTGTACAGAGGATGCCTGTCTCTCCATCTGTGGCACTGGTGCTGATGACCCTGTACTCTGGAATCGTTGTGCACCTCTCTGGGGACAAACTCTGGAAAAGTGTCCCGGTTGCCTACAGACGTTGCAGCGTCCCATAACTCCTTGACACTGCTCCGTGGCATGTCGCCCTCCGCACGAAATGCAATACACGCCACTATAATCTGAACCCTGACCTCTCTGTCGAGATCCACTTGAACTCGATGAACTACTCCCGGATTTCTTAAACTGTTTACCCTTAGCCTTCAGAAATTCCTTCTTGCCGCTACTACTAGATCCACTGTCAAATCGAGGAGGAGGTGATGGAAACTGAGCCATAGGCTGTGGCGGTCTCTGCCCCTGAACACCGTAGGAAGCCCCTCGCTGCCTGATCAAGCCAGCCTCTGCTCCCTTCGCTCGGTTCAGTGCTCCGAAAAAGTATTAGGCCGTCCCGTGTTCACCAAAGTAAAGACATCTGGATTCAACCCGTTGATGAATTGATTGGCCACTGCCTCGTCGTTCCCCGCCACATGCGGTGCAAATCGAAGCAACGCAGAAAATTTAGCAACATACTCCTCGATATTCCACTGTCCCTGTCTCAGATTCGCAAATTCAGCTCCTTTATCTTTTCGGTAGGAGACGGGGAAGAAGCGCTGATAGAACTCATCCTTGAAGACTTTCCAAGTAATGTCAATGCCTTGGTGCTCCAAGGCTCTCTTCGCAGTCAACCACCAGCTCTTTGCAACCTCTTGCAGCTGATGCCCTATCAATTTCACACGTCGCTCATCAGTATATGCCAAAGACTCAAACAACATCTCGATATCATCAAGCCAGCTCTCGCACTCTACTGCACTCTCTGTGCCCTTCAGCGTAGGAGGATGGAAAGACTGAAACCTCTTCAGTAAGGTCTCCATTGGCGTAGCGGTGACATCCATCTGTGCACCTGATGTGCTACCCTGCTCTGGCTGTGGTATACGTCTAGGCGGCATAAATCTGATTATCAAACTGATTAGTACACAATCAATATCATCTGTCTCAGCCCTCATAAACTCTGATCGAGAATCGGTTCTGATTCAGGCTTGAAATGCTGTAAATCAATTCAGATACTACAACAACATATAATAGGGAAAGCAATAAATCATGCTAGCACATCAGAACAAGGAAGATGACTCGATCTACCCCGCTCATTCTAGTCTATTTCAGTCTACAGAACCTACAGCTCTAATACCACCTGTTGTGGGGACCCGGGCTCTAACTCAATTCTTTTTGGGATTTACTCGATCTTTGCTCGAAAATGTGGGTCAAAAATTTGCTTAAATCATTAAATCAAATGTATAGTCAAAGCATAACATGTCTTTATAATAATTAAACAACATCAGGTACATACAAGTCTGTTTAGTACAATCATACAATATTGTTCAAATCCCGACTATAAACATAATTAGTACAAGTCTAATAGGAAACCACTAGAAATCTTCAACGCCCGAGATCTCCACGCTATCGTCAATCTCTCATCTAGCTCGAGACCCAAATCCAACCCCACCTGTTGCCATGCACACTTACAGACACGACAACAGCCGGATAACTCCGGTGAGAACAAATCCCAATATAAAACATGTATGCATGCAATGTAATAATTCATACACCAATGCATAGCATATATCAATGTACATGAATATAAAATCTACAACATGTAAAGGAATACAATTCTGTATTCAACCTCTAATTCTTGACTCGATTCATTTATACTCTAGGGATCCCGGTGTGAATAAGACGGTCTCTCACCTACCCAACCACTCGGGGTGACGGTACGTCTTATTCCTAGACTCCGGTCAACTCTGTATCGAGGGTCTACACATAGAGAAAATCTGCTACTATGTGTCGATACACCGAAACGTCTAGTTTTGGCCGATCTGCCAATATCTCCTATCTCAGGACTCGAATATATATCAATAAACAAGACATTACATAATCAAGTGTAATAACAATCTAGTATGTGATTTATGGAAACTCGTATCAAATCTGAATCGAGTTGTGCAATTCCGTGACCACATGAATTATACCTTTCCTGTCGAATAATCGGTCGTAGACGAATTCTCGATTTCAATGTAGCCAATACCAATCTGAAATGGCAATGTGTAGACACATTCTATCAATATACATCTCAATCAACTCAATGTAAGAATCTGTAATTGATTTCAATACAATTCAACGACGTAACGGCGTGATTTCTCAATACCGATAACTCAATAACATCACAATCAATGTTCACAGCTCATAATCTCTTCACAATACACTATCACACTGAAAATATCCCATCTCAACTTAATAACATGCTGTAAAATCGCAACAACAGCATACGGTGTCTAAAAATCAATCCGTTTACGTTTCTACGATGCTCGACATATCAAGAACACAATATCTTCAACAACATCACACTTCTCCACCACATATATTTCAAATCATGCTAAAAGTGAACAATACTTACATCCTTGAGTAGCAAATGATGAGAGGAGTTCGAAACCGAAGTCGGATCTAAAAATGGATGGCAAAATCTTGAAAAAGCATAACTTGAAGCTATGACAAACTTGGAGAATTTGGATTGATGCTCTCGGTTCTCCCTTGCTGATCAGATGAAGACAATGAGGTGTCATTTCAAAGTATATATATATACCATGCCAAGTGTCAAGACAAGAAACAAATGTGGCATTCTCGCATGCAGCACCGCGGGTGCGGTCTTCTTGTACCGCGGGTGCGCTCATGCTTCGGCAGCCCTTTCATTTTCTGAAATTCATCGACCGCGGGTGCGGTCTCTGCAAGACCGCGGGTGCGGTGATGCTACGGCCAAACTTCATAATTCTGAATAATACACCACGGGTGCAGTCTTGTCCGAGGCGCAGGTGCGGTATAGCTTCGACCATTCTTTCAAAAATTCTCATTTTTATGTCATGCATTCTCACCTCTTCAAATCTAACATCAATGACAACTGATAATTCTCGAGCCTTACAAAAACGACAACCGCAACACTTGAAATCATATCTAATATGGCAGAGAGCAATGTAGGATGGCAAGATAACATAAGGGAAAAGAAAGTCGGATTCCTTGAGATGGATGCTTTGACAGCAATCGTAGCAAAGCTTGATGGATTGGACACATCAGATGTCACAGTTACAAGCAAATAAATCAATACCAGTCAAGCCAGTGAATCAGATTCAAGGAAATGCTGAGATAGTTGGTGGTTTATCTAGTGACATGCAATTCATTCCAGATATGTCTTGTGAGGAAATACTAAAATGTCTGCTATTCGTTTTCTTAAATCGTACTAGATTTTTTTTTTTAAAAACCTCTCTAGCATCGGCTGAACCACAAAAGTTACATAAAATATTTTGGAACCATTTTAAAATAAACAATCAATTACCATTTGAAAACCAAAGGAAATAGCCCATACTATAACTTTCAAAAACCACTCATAAATAATTAAAAGTCATAAAAATATTCTTAACATAACTTAAAATCATAAAAAATAAATAGTGCGGAAAACTAGCGTCGGTCCTCGGGTTATGTGCACCTTCAGTCCAGCAAAGTCAACCATCAAGACCTCCATAAACATAATAATCATAATCACCTGAATCAATCACACCTACCTAGTGAGTCTTAAGACTCAACACACCATAATCTTTATAACAAATAATACGTATAAAATCACATGCAAAAGTGAAAATAATTTTACGTAAAAATAACATTTTCATGACATGCATAAATAAACCTTAACTTTTTCATTTTTCCTCAACATGACATAACAAAACCTTTCATCATGATCATAAACATTTTCCTTTTCTTTTTCCTTTGTTGAATTCAGATCGTTAATTGTGACTTTCCTCAAATCTCAAAATTCAATGGATCCATCTACATGTAACCACAGTACTGGGCGGCGGGGACATCATCGATACTCTCACCCGTCAACTTAGCCTTGGCCTAACCTCTTTCGAATAGAAATACGATCGTCGGGCTCTCTCTGGGGCCTTTCCCATAAATGGGATCCTCTGGGGCCTTTCCCCTCACGATATTCCCATTATTACGAAGATGAGGATATGAGCCTCACTATACCAAGATGAGTCTTTCCAGCGTGCTTATGTCCTTTGCTAGGGTGCGTGTGATTGAGGACATAAGCACGCTGGAAAGACTCGTCTTGGTACAGTGAGGACAGTCGTCGAATCTGGGGTGTTACAGTTGGTATCATAGCCGACCTCTCTTAGTACGGTGTGGTTCTGGGACGAACCAAGCGGAAGCTGGTGGGCATGTGAGGCCCGGGGCCGAAGAGGGCGGGGGGTGATTGCCGGTGCCATGAGGTTGCACGGACAATGAGCGGATCTTGGCAGGCTTCTAGGCAGAGGGAACATGAATGAACCGATCCTACACCGGAATGAGAGGGATTATGTGACTGTTCAATGTAATGGACTGTACAGTTGAGGAGGACTTAAAATATTTGATATGTACTACTCGTACAAAGAAGGTGCATCTTCTTTTCGGTAGCTAATCACATAAGAACTCCAAAGTTAAGCGTGCTCGACTTGGGGCAATTTTGAGATGGGCGACCTCTTGGGAAGTTTCCTAGGGTGCGTGTGAGTGAGGGCATAAGCACGCTGGAAAGACTCGTCTTGGTACAGTGAGGATAGTCGTCGATTCTGGGGCGTTACAAATATAGTGCTTTGGAGGGGACTCAGTAAATTATGTGGGAAACCAAGGTCGTCAACAATATAATCCATACAGTTTCTCATATAATCCGGGCTGGAGGAATCATCCGAATTTTGGGTGGAGACCATCAGAAAATTCTGTTGAGCAACCATATTTCAATCCTCCACAACATCCTACACAACAAAAACCTCCTCAGCAACCCCCTAAACCTCCACAAGGTACTGGACCGTCTATGCCACCCCGGTTTCAAGCCACAAGAAAGCAAGTCGAATCTTGAAGATATGCTAGCCAAGTACATAGCCAGAAATGAGATGAGATGGCAAAATCATGATGCCATGATGCAAAGGGTAGAGACTAAATTAAGGCAGTTGGCGACACAAATGGCTACACGAGCTCCAGGTTCACTACCTAGTGATATGGAAAAGAATCCAAAAGGTGTCAATGCAGTCACGGTGACATCTCCCATGAAGCAAGAGGTAGTTGGTGTTGAAGGTGATGTGAAAGAAAAGAGGTCATCCAAGCAAGGGTCTGAGGACGCAAAGGAGAAAGGTAAATCTCTAAACTCAAACCCCACTATTGATATTAATACACTCCCGTTTCCTCAAAGAGCAAAGCAATTGCAACTGGATACTCAATTTTCAAAATTTCTTGAGATTTTCAAAAAACTCAGAGGCTTTAGCTCAAATGCCTTCTATGCAAAATTTCTTAAAGAGATTTTATCAAACAAAAGGAAATTAGTAGATTTTGAGACAGTTAAGCTTTAGGAGGAATGTTCTGCAACCTTACAAAATAAATTACTGCCAAAGCTTAAGGATCCAGGTAGCTTCTCTATTCCTTGTACCATAGGAACTTCAAATTTTAGTAAAGCGTTGTGTGACCTAGGTGCAAGCATTAACTTGATGTCGTACTCATGCTTTGAGAAGCTGAAAATTGGTGAATTAAAGCCAACTACAATTTCTCTACAATTGGCTGACAGATCAATTAAATATCCAAGGGGAGTTGTAGAGGATGTGTAGGTAAAAGTGGACAAGTTCATTTTTCCGGTTGATTTTGTTGTGTTGGATATGGAAGAGGATCGTGAGATTCCTTTTATTTTAGGTAGACTATTCTTAGCCACCGGAAGGGCGTTGATAGATGTGCATAAGGGTGAGCTAGTTTTAAGACTGAGTAATGAGAGTGTAATATTCAATGTTTTTCAGTCCAGCAAATACCCCAATGATACATCTGATTGTTTTCGAATTGATGCTACTGACGAGTTCGTTGAGTGTGGTTTTCAAGGATTGATATGTGAAGATCCTTTGGAAGTGTGTTTGACCCATACATGTCCAGGAGATTTGGAAAATAAATAGATCGAAGAATACGTACACTATTTGGAAGGAGGCAGACCGATTTCAAAAACGGTAAACTCTAGGATTGGGGAGTTTGGGCATGTCCCAAGACCTTTAAATTCATCCATCGATGAAGCCCCAATCTTAGAGATGAAACCTCTTCCTTCGCACTTGAAATATCTAGTTTCCTCTACTTTGACAGGTACGGAAAAAGGAAAGTTGTTGCGAGTTCTGAGTGAAAATATGAAAGCCATAGGTTGGAGCATTGCAGACCCAAAAGGGATCAGTTCATCCATGTGCATGCACAAAATTATGATGGAGGCCGACCACAAGACATCTACCCTAACCTCAAAGGCATCTAAACTCAACTATGCAAGAGGTGGTCAAGAAAGAGGTGATAAAGCTACTGGACGCAGGTATTATTTACCCGATTTCTGATAGTAGGTGGGTAAGTCCTGTACAAGATGTTCCGAAAGAAGGTGGGATCACTGTAGTAAAAAATGAGAACAATGAATTAATTCCTACCGGAACTGTTACAGGGTGGCATGTTTGCATTGATTATAGAAAACTTATTGACGCCACCCGTAAAGACCACTTCCCCCTCCTTGTTTATTGATCAAATGTTGGAAAGATTAGCTGGAAATTCTTTTTACTGTTTCCTGGATGGTTATTCGGGTTATATGCAAATTCCCATTGACCCTGAAGATCGAGAGAAAACCACGTTTACCTGTCCTTATGGGACATTTGCATAAAAACGAATGTCATTCGGTCTATGTAATGCACCAACAACTTTCCAACGATGCATGATGGCAATTTTTCACGACATGATTGAGGACTTTATTGAAATATTCATGGATGATATTTCTAGTCTTTGGCTCTTCGTTTGATACGTGTTTGTCTAATCTGTCTAAAGTCTTGAAGTGATGTGAGGAGTCAAATTTGGTTTTAAACTAAGAAAAATGCCATTTCATGGTGAGAGAGAGAATTGTTTCGGGGCACAAAATTTCAGAAACTGTGATTGAAGTTGATAAGGTAAAAATTGAAGTATTAGAAAAACTCCCATCCCCAATAAACATCAGAGGAGTGCGTAGTTTTCTAGGACATGCAGGGTTCTATAGGCGCTTTATAAAAGATTTCTCTTGCATTGCTAAGACAGTAACCAATTTGATGATAAAATATGTGCGCTTTGATTTTTCCGATGAGTGTTTGCAGGCATTTCAGGTTTTGAAGGAGAAATTGATCACCGCACCTGTGATGATAGCGCCTGATTGGGGATCACCATCTGAGGTGATGTGTGATTAAAGCGACACAGCTCTAGGAGCAGTGTTGGGGCAAAATAGGGAGAAATGCATTCATGTCATCTACTATGTTAGTATGACACTGTCGGCTGCCCAACTGAACTATGCCACTACAGAGAAGAGCTTCTTGCTATGGTTTTTGCTCTGTATAAAGTTAGATCATATTTGTTAGGGAGCATAGTTGTAGTGCACACTGATCATTCAGCCTTGAAATATTTGATGGCCAAAAAGGATGCAAAACCAAGGCTAATTCGCTGGATTCTTCTGTTGCAGGAATTTGACCTGGAGATAATCGATTGGAAGGGGACAGAGAACCAAGTTGCAGACCATCTCTTGCGTTTGGAGAATCAAAGTCCAGGTAGTGAAATTTTTTGCGATGATTTTCCCGGATGAACAACTGTTTGAATTCAACAGTTTACCATGGTATGCCGATTTTGTTAACTATCTATCCAGTAAGTTCATTCCTCCCCCATTTTACTTATCAGCAAAAGAATAAATTTTTCTCAGATTTGAAATATTATTTGTGGGAGGATCCTTATTTGTTTAGAATATGTGTAGACGGTATAGTCCGGAGATGCATTCAGCAAGAAGAGGTAAGTGAAATTTTGTTTCATTGTCATGCTGGTCCGGCTGGAGGCCATTTTGGGGCAACTAGAATTGCGTCCAAAGTCCTCTAGTCTTGTTTTTATTGGCCTACTATGTTTAAGGATGCACATGAATATGCTACAAAATGTCCAAATTGTCAGCGCACAGGTAATATCTCTAGGAGACATGAATTGCCTCTCAATAATATTTTGGTGTGTGAGATTTTTGATGTATGGGGTATAGATTTCATGGGTCCGTTCCCAGTTTCGTTTTGGAACAAGTATATTTTGGTGGCTGAAGATTACATGTCTAAGTTGGTGGAGGCAGTTGCATGCAAAACTAATGATTCTAGGGTTGTTGTTCCGTTTCTCAAGAAAAATATTTTCTAACGTTTTGGCACACCTAGAGCCATTATTAGCGATGGAGGTACTCATTTTTGTAATCTTCAATTTGACAGTCATGTTGGCTAAGTATGGGGTCCGACATAAGGTGGGCACACCTTATCATCCTCAAACTAGTGGCCAAGTCGAGGTATCAAACAGAGAAATTAAACGCATTCTTGAGAAAATTGTTGGAGGTTCAAGGAAATAATGGTCTAGAAAACTCGACGATGCACTTTGGGCTTACCGCACTGCTTTTAAAACCCCATTGGCATGTATCATCTTAGATTATTGTATGGGAAGTCGTGTCACCTACCTGTAGAACTTTAACATAAGGCTTATTGGGCTACTAAATTCTTGAATTTTGATGCTAAAGCCACATGTGACGAGAGATTGCTGCAGCTGAATGATTTGGATGAGTTTAGGTTGGATGCTTATGAGAATGCCAAGCTTTACAAGGAGAAAACTAAACGTTGGCATGATCAGAACATCGTCCATTGAGAATTTGTAGTGGGACAAATGGTATTGTTATACAATTCTCGACTGAAGTTGATGCCATGTAAGTTGCATTCACGGTGGTCAGGACCATACACCATCACGCAAGTGTTCCCTTACGGGACAGTAGAGATCACTAGTGAAGCAACTGGAGCATTCAAGGTGAATGGGCATAGGCTGGAGGTTTATCATGGTGTTAATAAGCCCGATGAGCTGACCACCGTGGATCTGCATGATCCAAATTGAATAGGGGAGTACAGTTAGGCTATAGACTATAAATTTAACGCTTTCTGTGAGGTAACCCAGTGTTTAGTTTTATTTTTCCTTCCTCTTTTAATTTAGTTTTCTTTTTGTTTTATGCATATTTCGTGAGCTAATCTCATTGATTTGTGGTGTAGGTAGGTTATTCACTAGCGGTGGGATTTCTCAAGTGTGGGGATTCTATTATGACCAGCGGACTGAGAACGTAAAATAGGCCAGGGAAGTTTCTGTACAATTCTTGTATCTTGTGTGCTTGATCGAGTTTCAATTTTGATGTGTAGATTGATAGAATTGTACATTCCTGGCTTCGCAGTATGTGTTTGGTTCGTAGTGTGTGTAGGGTACTATTAGAAAAAAGAAAAAAATTGTGTGGCTGCTCTATCCGGACCTGTAGTTGGACCCCGCGCTTTCTTTTAATATTATCAAATTCCAGAGTCGACACGGACCTCTACACGGACCCATAGCCGGACCCCTACACGGGGTCCGTGTACAAGTCTTTCAAAATTGCCAACTTCCAAAACCTACACAGACCTCTACCGGACCCCTACACGGGGTCCGTGTCCAATCATTTTCAAAAATCCGATTTACAGATCCTACACTGATCTGTACACGGATCTCTACACGGGGTACGTGTCGACCATTTTCAGATATCCCACCTTCGTGACTTCACACGGATCCCTACACGGGGTCCGTGCCTTCTATTTTTGTCAGCTTTCAGAATAAAATTTCAGCCTTCCGCCTCTAAATCCATAATTTCCCAAATTCATTTCTCCTCCACTCCCGCCGCCTCCCGCCGATTTTTTCCGTACCTTGCCCTAATCCACCACCGTACACCGGCGCCTCCTACCTTCCCTTAACATCACAGCCTTCAGCCGCCTACTCCAGCAACCATCGAGAACAAACGCCACTCCACACCCTCAAAATTCCGTAGACCGTCACTTCCTACCGTCTCTGCCTCTCAATCTCCCGTCGCCGGACCTCCCTCCATCACGGTGCAATCACCTCTCATTTTTTTCCGGTAAGCGTGGCTATACCCTCATTTACACGTCCGATTTCCCACATTGGTGATTTTGTGCCTCCCATTGGTTGTATGTTATTTTGTTCGATTGTTGGGTGTTGGCCTGTGATTGTACCAGGGTTTAATTATTACCACTTCGAAGGGATCAGTTTGGGTTGTTGTGATTGATTTGTTGGGTGTTTGAATCTATCTGCTTGAATTGGAATGCCTCCTCGCAAATTGACCAGTAAGCGCGCACGAGGCGGTGCCTTCTCCTCCTCTGGGTCTGCCAGGTTGGCTTTTATGCTTCTAAGTTCACCAGTCAAGAAAATTTTTAGTGGTACTCGGCACTTCATGAGAACTCCGTCATTGTGGAAAGTTCTATTCATCCACGGATTGACAACGAGGTGGCCCTCAGGGCAGAATTCGATAAATTTTGTTGAGGACCTCTTCTGAACATCGCCGACCCATATTACCCCAATTTGGTCTGGAAATTCTACGCAAATTTCGATGAAAAAGACAAGACCGGGATGCAAGATCTTCATACTTACATCAAGGGAGTTCCTATTGAGTTAACTAGTGCATCCTTGGCCGTTATTTTGAATGTCCCCAATGACGGGCCTCCGGTTTTCTTCAATCAGTTGGATCTCTTCCTCTCGGAAATCACTTTTCGGATCCCTCAGGCGCGGAGTCTTCTACACTACTTCACATCCCAAACCGGCTCCCGCACTAGCGTACTTCCGACTTCCCTCCCGCTGCGTGATCGCCTTATTTGTTATTTAACGAGAGCAAACATAATTCCGAGGAAGGCCGGGAACAATGAGGTCCATCACATGGATCTCTATATCATGGATTGTGGTCCATTCCTACTATTCCGGTGGCGTTATTCATGATTTCCCATATGTGCTCAGTCGCCCATATTGATCCAACGAAGAATAGGACGCCCTATGCCCCCTTTCCTATCATCATCTCCCGGATTTTGACGGCCCATGGTGTCGATCTCACTGGTGAGACCTACTTCCTGCCTACCTCTACACAGATGCTGAATACCAAGGCCATGCAGGGCATCTACTTCATTTTTCGACAGGGTGCTTGGTACCGTAACCCTGGGAGTCGACATATAAGTCCTCATCCCCGTGACCCATTGGTGCCTCCTCCTACAGCTGATGAGCAGGTCTGGGAAGATCGAGTGGCGGAAGAGGCATCACTGGATGCCCAAGCAGGACTTCAGGTTGATTTGCCACCGAGACAGCGCCCCTCGAGAGGTACTCGTCGGGTCTTCTCGACCATTTTTGACTGCATGGACGACTTAGCGCACACGATTGGCTCGACTAGAGCACCATGCCAGGACGTAGTCGTATTCAGATGATATTTATGCGCCGTCGTTTGGACAGATCCACACTGTATGGCCTTGAGGATTTGAATGTGGGCTCAGATGACGATTAGTGTGGTTTCATTATTTTAGGATTTGCGGAGGACTTTTTTTTCAGTTTTCTCATTTTTTGCATTTCATTGATATGTTGTTATTGAATTTATAGGACATATTCTTTATGATTATTCTCCTTTGGATTTATTCGTGTGCTTGAGTGCTTTTCCTATTCCTTTTTACGTTTCTTTGTGTATTCGTTGTCGTTCTTTTCAGGAGTTGATGAGTTCTACCCCATTTTCACCACTTACTCAACTTTTTTCCAGGGAAGTGTTTTTACTTTAACTATATTGCTAATTATTTATTCATCGCTTTACACTGAGGGCCAGTGTCGATTTCAAAGTTTGGGGGTGGGCCAGTTTTGTTACACATCGTTGCACAACACTTAACAACACTTTTCACGTAGGATGAAATTATATCTAGACTAAGAACTCTTGTTTTACTTGATAACCGGATTAATTTGTTAGATTTTGAATCACCAGGAAAATCGTTTCATGACTAGTATTGAATGAGAGGAGTCGTAGTTTCAAGGAGAGAGTCAGACATGAACCAGTTTTGTATTGACATTTCATTCCATGCACGTGGTCAGACTTTTGCTCATTGAAAGTGAATTGGTGCAAAGGTGAACTTAAATATATATATAAAAAAAAGAAAAAAAAAGAAGAAAAGAAACAACCTAGAACTCGTCTGAATAGCCCTCGAAGCGAAAATACGGATGATGATGACTTAGGGATGATTTAGGCGATATTTGGACCATTTGAGCCTTTCAAGCCTACCCAATACATTATTTATTGTCTCTAGTAACCCTTCTTGAGCTTGTAAAATCGAATGGTGTGTGTCAATGACACATAATTAGACCCCATTCGTAATTTATTCAATGTCCCACATCAACCACCTGAATTTTAGCCTATACACTTTTTCCTACCTACATTTGAGAGAAATAAACCTCATGTACACATTGAAATGTTCAAGATACTCCAAGGAGTTGAAGAAATAGGTTTGAAGGAGTCGATGAATCTGTGGGTGAAAGTTGACGGACATTCTGTGGTGAAGTTGAAGGACAATGAAAAAGAAAAGAGATGATAGAGCTCTAAAAGATGATAAAAGTACAGTGATTGGTGACGAGTTAAAAGTTGAATGAATACGCTGCAGGAATATGTTTATTTTCTCTCACTTTTGATTTCCATGCATTTTATTGTAGCCGTGAACCTTGGCCTTACGTTATAAGCTTGAAAAGACTTATTAACCAAGTCATTATCGTTCAACATTTAGTAGAGAGGGGTATGAAAGTCGAGCATATGGGGCTTTTTGAGCTAAAAAATAAAAATAAAAAAATTATTTAAGTGATCCTGAAACCAAGTAGCTGTTGACGAGTATGAATTCTGACTTGCACACTACACACAACTCGTTCTGTTGATCTTTACTGGGTAATGTTTGAATCTTATATTGCGATGAACACAAATCTTATGATATTCGAAGCATGAACTTTTGACCGGGGGTGATAAAATTAGACAAATTGAGAAGCTTTCATTGTGTTACTTGAGTTCTGAATATAAGATATGTCTTATCTTTATTTCATGCCTGATTTGTTCGAGGACTAACAAAGGTTAAGTGTGGGAGAGTTTATAAGCACGAATTATATAGTGTTTTAGGAACTTTATTTTGTCTTATTCGTGCTTATCTGGCGTTTTTATTCCGAGTTTCGCACTTAAGTTGTTTTATTATGGCTATTTGAAGGTTTGACCAAAAGATAATAAAAGCCAAAGAAAGGAAAGAAAGTCAAGCTTCGCAATGCCATGTCAGAAACACCCGGAAAAATAGGAATGAGCACAAAGAGAGTATATGGACCCCTACACGGACTCCGTGTAAGGGTCCGTGTCCTAGAAGCCCAAGGAAGAGAAAACCAGTGCCTACACAGACCCCGTTCCGGACCTCAACACGGGGTCCGTGTCTCTCATCATCCGAGAATAAAATTTACAGTGTGTACACAGACCTTATTCAAGACCCCTACACGAGGTCTGTGTCTAGTGTTCTCGGAAAGAATTTTTGGACAGAATGTACACGGACCCATAGGCTGATGCATTACACGGGGTCCGTGTACCTCATATCAGGTTCAGATTTGGCGAAGATTTGGGGAAGATATGGATGAGGGCTCGAAAATAACAGATTTGAGAGCGCTTTTTGGGAAGAAAAAAAATAGGATATAAAAAAGAGAAAAACCTAAGAGATGGAGACTTTTCGAATGCCTTTAACTGGGAAGAATTTCAGAGAAGGCGGCGGCTGGAGCTTGGAGAAAAACGAGGGGAAAAACGCGCTTCACACGCAAGATTCGCGCACCATCGCTGAGATTTTCCTCTCTTCTATTTTCTTATTTTTATTCATGAATTCGAATATTATATTTTCTTCTATTTTTAAATTTATGGAGTAGTTTTTCTTGTTATCGGGACCACGATAGGGACAAACGATTGATTTTGTTCATGCATTGGATTATTTGATTTATTAATTACTTTTATGTTATTGATTAATGTTTGCGTAATTTTCGTGCTTTTAATTTGGCCAATTATTTGCATGTTTTTTGTTCGATCTTGACTCGAAAGAGAATAGATTGAATTTAGCTTCAAAAATATTAATGAACACACGGTTAAACCGACTAGAAATAGTATTCGGTTTCAATGTGCAATTTTAGGCGGCAGCTGTGATTCCATAGTTGAATAATGCGTTTTTGTTCAATTAAATTCAATTAGAAATAATTGGACTGTTAAATGAAAATAGGACTATAAATTCTAGAAATACATTTATAGTTAAATTAGGGAATTTTCATCGTGACATCGAATAATCTATGGTTAAAGAATTCCAATGCGTGGCAAAAATCAAAGTTTTGTACCGTTGTGTGTTCCCGGTCATTTTGTTGAATTTGAAAATTTCCCAAGTGTCAACCTGTTCTGCAAATTCGATCATAGTAATTAATTTAGCATAATTCAATTTAATTTAATTAGTTTAAATTATCATCAAATCACTTGCTATTGTTTGCCTAGATTAAATCGAATAATTTAAATCTTAGTACTTAAATAATAGTCTCTGTGGAATCGATACTTGGACTTGTCGTCCATTTACTATAACTTGACCTAGTCCGCTTGCTAGAATTATTCCCAACCGAAACATTCGGTCAACATACACAATATGATGAAATATATAACAATAATTCATTAATATCTGAAATTTTACTATAAATTCCATGTCAAAGGCATAAAGGGCCACAATTAAAGAAATCAATAGTAAACTTTACCTCTTTAGCTTACTAAATGACCTCAGTTGTCGATCCCAAGCCAAGATAATTCAAAAAAAATATAATTTGAATGATTTCCATTGTTTAAGACCGGTAGTCCTTTGAAGCTATGAAAATTCATTTTTATATAAAAAAATTGTAGTGAAATGTTTTGATTAAAATTTTATAAATTAATAACAATTAAAATACAAGTCCAAAAATCATTAAACTTTCAAAGAAGACTTAAAAATAGTGAATAAACGATCGGAAGACAAAATAATGGCCATCGAAGTGGCGCATGTACGTCATGCACCAACTTACCCTTGTGTGGCCGAGCTCGGGCCGCCACTCGCAGCTAGTATTTTTCAAGTGAACTCATATTTTTTGACCTATAAATTTTGTTCAAAAAGTCTTTTTAAATTTCAAATTGATCGAGCCGAGATTTCGAAAAACCAAGATGATCAATCTTTTTCATCCATATAAATACAATACTTTCGATGATCATCAAAACCATCGGCTGGCATAAATGTATACTAGAAAATTATTTTATGTTGTAATCAAAACCATTTGGAACAAGTTTTATGTTGTGATCAAAGTGAAATTTTATAAAGAAGAATAATAAATATAAGCTGTAAATATCTACCTTAAAAACAAGTTTTTACAATTTTTCCATATACTGTTCTTCAGGGATCTAGATATTTTAGGGAAAATTATGTTGATAATTTTGATACACATTCTGTGCACGTTGATTGCTGGATTGAAGAGGGGTGTCCTGTAAATATTTTAAGAGTTTTGGACAAGATTTGATATTTTTCTCTTTATTTTCTCTACTTTACCTTTTTTCCTATTTAATTCCTCCTCCCCTCCACTCTCTAAACATCATGAAATTCACACATTGATATAATAAAATATGTTAATTGTGGTTCTTTTATAGGAAAAATTGAGTGGGGTGAGTCATATAAGCTATGACACTTGTTTGAGTCCAAACTTCTCAAGTGTGATGCTTAGAAGTAGTAGTAGTAGTTGTTGTTATTATTATTGTTATGACATTAATACTTACACTCCATGTTTTATTGAATGCACTTCATATTTAATTTTTATTACATAAATTGTATACGATACTGATGTGGTGCTTAAAGAAAACCAGAACTTTAAGGAAACCTTGAACTTTACGAAAACCAGAACCATATGGTTTCACTGAATGTATGACTAAGGAAAAACAGAACACTCAGTAAGATGTAACTCCAGCAGACAGTCAATATAAGACATTAAGCTAATCTAGAATATATCATTTCACAACAAGAAAAAGTAGACTTTGCTAGTCTTTTATGATAAAACTGTCAGACCAACATAAAGATCATATAATCCTTGATAAGAGACCGATGATATCCGTTTTTGTGTCTACTTTTCATCCGAAGATGATTTTTCTGGTCTTACATGATTGGAGAGTATACAAGGATATCGTGAATGAAGACTAACATAAACGTTTCAAAAAATGTCTTGAACAGCCGATTCATGAGATCCATGACCAAAAGACATTACAATGAATTCATAATGGCCATATCTTGTTCTGAATGTTGTTTTAGGAATATCCTTGGCCTTAAAATTCAGTTGGTGGTATCTTGACCTCAAGTCGAGCTTCAAAAATACTTTAGCTCTTCTCAGTTGATCAAAGAGGTTGTCGATTCTCGGAAGTGGATACTTGTTCTTGATTGTAATCTTGTTTAGCTCTCGATAGACGATACACAATCTCATGCTTCCGTCTTTCTTTTTGACAAGTAAGACAGGTGCTCCCAAAGGTGATGCACTTGGTTGTATTCACCTTTGTCCAATAATCCTTCAAATTGTTCATTGAGTTCCTTGACCTTTGCTACCATCATCCGGTATGGTGCCTTCAAAATAGATGTTGCCTCGGGTTTCAAATGGATTCAAATGTCAATTTATTAATCCATGGTTGCGCAAGGTAGATCTTCATGAATAACATTTGCGAAATCTTGAACCACTTGGATATCTACTTGTTGGAGCATTTATGTTTTGGTTATTTAACAAGGCATCTGATCTTATTTTTTGGCGATTTAACAAGGCTGCTGATCCAATGGATAATTAAAGGGCTTAACCAAACTAAATTTAAAAAGGAAACTCATCATACAAGTGTACATATGTTTCCTAAGCAAAATGATTAATCGGGACCCTGCTAATTGCCTAAGGAAAACCGTTAGTTATTATTCGAAGGCATAAGGTTCACTGATAGAAGTCAAGCTGATTTAATGGGTTGCCGAACAAAAGCCAAGCCAATGATGAAGCAGTTTGCCTCAGTGGATCAATTAGTCTAATCCAGTGTTTTTATAACCGGACCGTTAATCGAACCGGTCAAGCCTTAAAAAATGGTTTACCCGGTTCAACCGGTTCGACCGGACGGTCGAATCGGATCAATAAAATTAATATTTTTATTTATTTTATATAATAAATAAAATAGTAACATATTGATTATTTATATTTTTATAGTTTTTATTTAATTTTTAAGATGAAAATTACAACAAATATCAAAATAAACATCACTTTTCAAATTCAAAAATCCAAATTACACATAACATGTAACCAAATAGTGATGACCAAGTTTAAGTGCTCAAGTAAACATCAAGATTAATTATAAAAAAAGTAGTAAACATCAAGTTTCTTATTAAAAAAGTAACCAAATAGTGATGACCAAGTTTAAGTGTCCAAGTAAACATCAAGATTAATTATAAAAAAAGTAGTAAACATCAAGTTTCTTATAAAAAAAAGTGTATAGTTGCAAAAACCGTCGCTATTTAGCGACGGTTTGAAAAAAACCGTCGCTAAATAGCGACGGTAATTCTTAACCGTTGCTATATAGCGACGGATTTTGAAATAACCGTCGCCGATCTCTGGGCCATTTTTTTTATAATTTCACAGACCCGGCCGGTTCCTGAAGACCGGCCGGTTTCCGGTTTTCCCGGTTGAACCGGGTTTTAACCGGTTTTTTCCGGTTAAACCTGTTTTCCGGGTTTTTATTTATGTCCGGACCGGTCTGGAGACCGGTTCGCGGTTGAACCGGTCCAACCGGCCGGTCCGGTCCGGTTTTGAAAACATTGGTCTAATCAATAATCATTCTCTGAATATCTGCTGAATATTCCTGAAAAATAAAGCCCAGCCAATGATTGGATAAGATCTCTGGCGAAACAACTTTTTAATTCGTTGAATGTCGTTGATAATATCATATTCCTGTAATATTTGTATGAAAGAATGATAACATGACAAAACCACGTCTGTATTTGTAACAGATTTCAAGATTCAAAAAGATGACTATTGTAGGTGATTTCTACAAATAGATCAGTGAGGACATACAAAATAACTCTCCATTATTCGCTTCATTATTTCCATCTATCTGAGAAACGTTCTTTGAATTTCAAAGAAATTTTTGAGAGCCCAACTGATCATAACAAGCACACATTAAATTGTTCATTCAAATCATCAAGGATCATTTTTGTTATTATAATTTATTTGTAAAATATTTGTAACTAAGAGTTAGAAGTCTTAATTTCCTTTGTTTAAAGCATATGATATACTAAGAGTTTCAGTTAAATAGTGTGGGAAGTACTGCTAAAGTCGGTAGTTTCAAAGTGTTGTAATTGCTAAAATCTTTTAGTGAAATCATTCCACAAAGAAGAAAGGGTGACGTAGGAGTATTGAAGTCTCTGAACATCCATAAACAAAATTGCGTCACTTACCTATCAGTTATTTTACATTAGCTTCATATTTGTTGGCCCAACTTATCATAAATTAAGACATTTTATTTTCAACCTTTATCAGTGAGTCTATTTACGCTAAGTGTGCAAACTGCTTACTTATTGATACTATACTAAAAAGAATTATATTTCAGTGTTGCTAACCCAACCAAAATATTTCTATAATTTTTAGATTATTTATCCCTATAAATCATCTTCGATCCTAGTAAGTGGTATTAGAGCAGATTAAATCTTTTCTCTTGACACTATTCAAAAAAATTGCCTCATTTAGAAAAATTCCGATTTTCTCCAAAGAAGACTTTGATTTATTGAAAATCAAGATACATGCTCATTTAACTGCACAAGACGATGTTATGTGGTAAGTCGTCTACACACTGACTAATGTAGATCATGAAATCCAATACTACCATTTCCATCTCTAATAGTGATCTGCAAATGATTGAAAAACCAAGAATGGACTGAATTGGTGAAGAAAAAAAGAGACAAATCTTGAAAATGTCGCCAAATACATCTCTTATAAAAAACTGGATAAGAATAATTTTAGAAAAATCAAGATGTAATCCAATGCCAAAGATATCTGTGAGAAACTAATACAACCATTCCAGCACACTCCGAGAGAATGAGATGTCAAAACTATGACAATGCGTGAAGCTAAATATCTTAACAAGCTTGAACTACATGATTTGTTGCAATCCTTAAGGCATATGAATTCGAACTTGAAACAAGAACTGATGGTGAATCAATAGCCAAACTAACTAAGGCCCTGAATATTACATCAACTGAACATTCTGCCTCGAAAGAGAACTCATCTGAGCAGTTAAGAAATGACACAATGTCACTGTGTGTAAAGAAATTTGGTAATATCTTAAGGAAGAATCAGAGAAATTTTCAAAGGCCAAACAGACGCAATCACTATAAGAAAGATTCCACTTATGGGGACAATGTGTTTTCAACTATTGGAAAGTTGTCCATTTTATTGCTGACTGCCATAAACCTAAGAAGGATGATAGAATGCTAGCTCACAAAGAGGGCCAATCTCATGACAAGAAGAAGAAGTCCAAAGATGACAATAGGTCATCGAAGAAGAGAAGATATCAAAAAGTATTGGTGGCCGAGGAAAGTAAGCCAAGTGGGCAGATTTTGACTCAAACTCATTCGAGTCAACGTGCTCTATTAGAGAAAGTGATGAAGATGAAGTGCGGTGCCTCGTGGCTGATGCTAAGCTAGAATCTACAAATAATGAGGTATTTGATTTTAGCTCAAATAGTTTCACTAGATAATCTATTCACTACAATTCATGAAATGGTAAATGAGTACATGCAGCTTTCTCAATCACTGGAGGAAGTCAAAGCAAGACGAACAAGCCTGACTGATAGTGTGAAACATCCACTACTTTTTAACTTTAAAATTCTAATAATTTTTTTTTTAAAATTCGAACCATTCAAATTAACATAACTCAATACTTCAAAGTCTCAAATGCATAAAATCCGTAAACCATCAACCATCCTATATCATATGTCACATTTAAAAATAATCCAAACTAAACTTTAAAATAAAGCATAAAAATCGCTAAATCAATCATTAACAATATCTTTATTTCAAAACTTTAACTATCAAGCTAATGCGGAAGGTCCATCGGGAGTGTACTGTCGGACTCGATCCACTCAAGCGTCAGCGCCTCTCTCAAAATCATCCTCGTCTACAACCATCCAAACCTAGTGAGTCTAATGGATCAACATGTTCTAACCACGAGTAACAAATAATACATATACAGTCACATGCATTAGAAATCATACTTTTATTTAAAATAGCTAGAATAATTGTGTCAACATAAATCATAAATCGTTAAATCGTAAAGCTTTCCATCATATATCATTTTGAGTGAAGTTTGAATCCTTGAAAGTGACTAGCTGTTATCGTATCATGTGGTCGACTGATCAGTCTTAACTCATCATTTTGCATGGGGACGGGCACTAGGCACTGTCGTAAAATGAAAATATGATCGTTGGACTCCCTCTGGGCCTTCTCCTGCAAACGGGCTCTATCTGGGGCCTTCTCCCTCACGATATTCCCGATCATATCATATCATATCATATCATATCATGTTTATCACAGTCAATTCACATCCACAAAATATTTTATTTCATTTTTATTTATAAAATATTGTGTCCTTTAAAATTCGTAAAATAACATTTTAACAGTAAAAATTATACAGTTTTATCATAAATCATAAAATTTCATATTTTCATAATAAACATTTTAAATATCATTTATCATGTATTATGATTTTTCGGCACACTGCCAGACCTTTCGTACTATGCGGGACGAAAATGATCATTTTACCCCTAGACTAAAAAATTCTCGATTTCGGCTTTTTCTTACTTTTATTGACTCGAGCCTGTCACAAATCATCGTATAAGCTTAAATTTGACTTCTAATAATTTTCTTAGACGTAAATCCGATCCTTTCGATTTAATTACTTAATAACTAAACCATGAAGTGTTTTTAACCCGAATAAATTCAAAACTTAAAATTTTATCCCCAAAATTTAAACATAAGCTTTACATCCCTAAAATTAACATGACACTCTAAAATACATCCATAAATATTTTTAAGCGTAAAATTAAGCTCCTCAACTAATTTCCTAATTCGTTTTTTTAAAAACTTAATCGTACGTCCCGATTTTAACCCGCATCGAATCAAAACTTAACCCAACTTTACCAAACTTGAACCATAGCTTATTAACAGCTTACTAACCCTTTTGCATCTCAAATCAAGCCAATTAAAACCTTTGAACAAGCCTAGAACCCCTAGCTTGCATAAAACCCAAACTTGCTTCGACCCTAGCCCGTGGCTGACCCAACCAGACCTTATGTCACCTTCCAAGGACCATGACCAAGCCCTTAAAAACCTACTAGAACAGCCTCTACAGCCCATGCACTTGCCAACCCATAAAATATCACCTACAAGCCTTGCGCGGCCAACCCCTAGCGTCCCATGCCCTAGACCTTGCACCAGCCGTCCCTTAGCTTATCTAGGACCATGAATTAGCCCATTTTGGACCCCTGGACGTGCACTAACAACCGCCAGCAGCCATACTCTTCAAGGACACCGAAACCAAAACCTTAGCTCTCTACAACCCAATTTTCGTTCAACCCTCTTTGTCCACCCCTTAGATTTGCAACTATGGACCCTTAAACATGTTGAAAACGTCCCTTCCCATAACCCTATCATGACAGTTCTTTTTTGCATCATAATCATGAGTTTGAAAGCATGAAAATCCAATTTTACTTTATTTGTATACCCATGCAACAAGCATAGATAAAGTCCTTGATTATACTTTAATATAAATGAATCGTAATTCGATCTTGAAAGTCATTTGTAAACTATGTATATTCTAAATTCGTCCCTATTCGATTCAGCCACCTAAAATAAGGATAAAGGCCGCTTGAGCTTGAGACTAGCATCTGTGATGTTGTGTACCGTGTTTCATGGTAAGGGCATAGATATGTTCAATCCTGTACATGGGTAATCTACCGAACAACCCTTCCTCGGACTTTCCAAGTGGTTATCATTCAACGAGAAGAAAAGTTCGTGGTTGTGATTATACATGATTAGTCCTTACGACCCGAGACAACATTGAGGCTCTACATATTAGGATTGTGCTTTGACTCGTTTACCGACTCCGCGGGGGTCACAATGTGGCGTGGTTGGGTGCAATTGCGAAATGTGTATGTATTTTAGTCGGGGATTCACTGCTCACCTACAGGTATGGATATCCTATATGATCTAACGAAGTAGTTGTGCATCAAATCTCTGGCCAGAGTGTGAGATGTACATTAGGGAAAGAGTTCTCTAGTTGTGCATGCGATGACACTATGAATATTTTATGATTGTATCACATAGCTATCGAATCTAATATGCAACCCTCGATGAACCAAATGGTTGCAGATTCGATCGGGATATATGAGGTGAAGGAACCGTACTGTACGTTAATCATAACCGATTGGTCCTTGCAGGCACTATTAGTGATACCTAAGGAATCATGAGGCGATACTATACGCTCTTACTATGATTCAATGGGTTTTATCATAAAATGATTTCTGACATTTTTATGATCAAATGTTGGTGCATAGAATGAGGCAAATTAGGATATGCCCGAATAAAGGAGAATATCCGGAATTACAATGAGTTGTGAACCCACAGCTAGCTGTATCCCTGAACCATTGAGGGTCACACAAGCGCTGGATAATTTTGTTCCCGTTCAGAAACTAAATTCAAGGAGTTGAATTTATATAAAATTATGATATAGTAAATTGAAGGAGTTGAATTTATGATAATTAAATTTTGAGAAAATAAATTCAAATAGCTGAATTTATGAGATAATAAATTCAAGAAGTTGAATTTATGATATTTAAAATTTGGAGAATAAATTCAAGGAGTTGAATTTATAAAATATGATAATTTAATTTATTAAAATCAAAGTTGAGTTTATTAAATATTAAATTAAATATATAATGGGAGGCATATTTGATGGGCTTGTAGGAGTATAAGTCCAACATATTAAATAATTAAAGTTTTTAATAGACTTTGATTAATTAATTAAACTAGTTGGACTAGTCCAATTAATTAATACAGTCCATTAGATTAATTATGGAACCTAAATCTTATATTATGGAAATTAGGTCATGAAGGCATATGTGGGGACCCGGACGTTATTCATCTTCTTAATCGTCATTGGGACAAATGGATCAATTAAATTAATATAGGTCTAATTTTTTTTTAAAAATGCGGTGCGGAATATAATGTAATCACTCTGATATACATATCAAAACAAAGTACAAGTCTTGTACATCATACAATCAATTAAAACTAAGGTTCAACAACTAAATATCAAGTGTTTAAACCCTATCTACATCAAAGTCCGAAGTCTCCATGCTAATATCGATCTCTCATCATCTCCTCGACCCTGATCTTATCCCACCTGTTGCCATGCACACATACAAACACGACAACAGCCGGATAACTCCGGTGAGAATATAATCCCAGTATAAACATGTGGGGACCCGGACGCTAATCAAGTTCTTAATCATAAATGGGACTAATTAATCAATTAAAAACAGGGTCTAAATTTTTTTTTTTTTTTAAAATACGGAACGTAGTGAAATCAAACCATATATACATATCAGTATATATATAAAATACCAGTCCTGTATTTCAACATTTATTCAAACTAGGGTTTAAAACTAAAGTCAAGTGTTTAACCATACATCTAGTCCAAGTCCGGTGCCACCACTCTAATCACGATCTAGCTCTTCATCTCCTCGACCCTGAACCTGTCCCACCTGTTGTCAAGTACACATACAGACAAGACAACAGCCGGATAAACCGGTGAGAATATACTCCCAGTATAAATCAATGAAACATGCAACCATATAAACAATATAAAGCATGTAATCAGGTAACATGAATATGTATCATAATCCGAAACATAAACAATACTCGTAGCTACATCATTTAAGACTAGACTCAATCCTAGTCTAGGGATCCCGGTTTCCAGATGTGGTATTCCTATATCGAATTCCGTAAAGGAGGGAACCATAATCTCTATTACTCGATATAACCAGTGCCCCGGTATTCCTATATCGAATTCCGTAATAGAAGAATTCCAACCCCTTTACTCGATATAACCAAATATGGTGTTCCTATATCGAATTCCGTAATGGATTCCATTACTCGATATAACCATACATCCAGTGTCCTGACCTATCCGTCATGGACTGTAGCCCTATCGCTAGCATCCTATCTTGTGACATCGTGCAATGTGCCGTGGCGATACCACCACTATCCGGCACGGTGTGTCACAAGACAGTTCGACTAATACCTGTCATCTAAATATCAAGAGCACAAGTATATGAATCAAATAAATGCAAATATCAATGCAATAAATAAAGTATGTGATTTAGGGAAACCCAAGTCCAAGCCGACTCAAGTCCATCTCCCAATACCACATTGACTTATACCTTTCGTTGCAGTCTCGATTTCCTGCTTAGTCGAAGTCCTGAATTCACAGTCTGTCTGGTAATGACAATATAAATAATCTTATGTCAATATACCACTCGAATCAATAACAATCTGATAATTCTTGATTTAATTCAAAATCAACGGCATAACGGTACAATTCCAATATCCCCGTCTATACCAATTCACCCGATAATAGTTACAATCCATAACCCATATCCAATACAATCTATAATCAATCCATAATCCAAATCTGTCCGGTATCAACTGATTATAATCAGAAAATCATAACAATTCCATAATCAGTCTATTTCTTAATCTGACTTCGATTCTATGATGTCTACTATGTCAAGAACAACATATATGAGTTCCATTCAATTCTGACAATAGCATAATTTCAAAGCATGTCAAAACGTAGCAAAACTTACGTCAAAGTGTAGCCTACGTCGATAGGAACTCGGTACCGAAGTCGGAATCAAAATCAAACGGACGGATTGATCGCACGATTGAATTCTTGAATCAAGAAGCAAAGTTTTCCCCTGATTTCCCTTTTCTTTCCCCGGAAGAAATGCATGTGTATATATATATATATACAACTTCCGCATGCACAAGGGCAAATGGCTCATCCTTGGCCAACCACGTCTCTCGCTCGGGCGGACATAAGTTTCCGCCCGGGCGAGTAACTCTCGGCCCTCGCAATTCAAGCAGTCTCGCTCGGGCGAGCACAAACTTCCGCCCGAGCGAGTAACTCTCGGCCCTCTTTCAGAATTCCGTCTCGCTCGAGCGGACAAAAACTTCCGCCCGGGCGAGACACTTTCGGCCCACCTCTTGGCTCTTCCTATTTCTTGGTCCGGGTTATAATCGTGTCCACTAATAATTAATAATCTCAGATTAACATGATACAAAATCTTGGGCATTACATTTCTCCCCCCCTAAGATACGATTTCGTCCTCGAAATCACGAGCATTTCATTCGTATCAATAAGGAATATATACCAACACTGTATAAGAAATTTACATCAGTGAAATAATGCTGAGAATTCCTGTCTCATATCTGATTCAGTCTCCCACGTGGCTTCTTCAACCCCATGACGAGTCCATTGTACTTTCACAAGAGGAATCGTCTTTGTTCTGAGCTGTTTTTCTTTACGATCGATAATCCGGATCGGTTTTTCGACATAACTCAATGTCTCATCCAGCTCAGTCTCGTCTGGTCGAATCACGTGAGAATCATCAGGGAGATATTTCCGCAGCATCGATACATGAAAGACATCATGTATCTCAGATAATGAAGGCGGCAAAGCAAGTCGATAGGCACGATCTCCTATCTTTTCGAGAATCTCATAAGGACCTACATATCGTGGAGACAATTTCCCTTTCTTGCCAAATCTGCTAACACCTCTGAAAGGAGAAATCTTCAGGAATACTCGGTCTCCAGCCTCAAATACCAACGGTCGTCGTCTGATGTTGGCATACTTGGCTTGTCTGTCCTGAGCTGCCTTCATTTTCTTCTGAATCAATTTCACTTTCTCGGTCATATCTCTGATCATCTCAGGTCCAGTCTCAGGAACTTCAGAGATATCATCCCAATACAGAGGGGATCGACATTTCTTTCCATACAACGCTTCGAATGGTGCCATCTCAATACTCGTCTGATAGCTGTTGTTGTACGAAAACTCACAAAGAGGCAATGCATCTTGCCAAGTAGTGCTAAAATCTAGTACCACTGCTCTCAGCATATCTTCCAGGGTCTGGATAGTTCGCTCTGACTGTCCATCGGTCTGTGGATGATATGCGGTGCTCAAATGTAACTTCGTACCAAGAGCTTGCTGTAAACTCTGCGAGAAGTGCGAAGTAAATCTAGGATCACGATCTGAAACAATCGACTTCGGCACTCCGTGCAATCTAACCACTTCCTTGACATAAATATCAGCCATCTGATCATATCGGTACGTCATCTTGTATGGAATAAAACATGCTGATTTGGTCAATCGATCAATCACGACCCAAATCGCATCACAACCTCGGGAGGATCTCGGCAACTGTGTCACAAAATCCATGGAAATGTGATCCCATTTCCATTCAGGAATGGACAAACTCTGTAACAATCCTCCTGGTTTCTTTCTTTCAGCTTTCACCTGTTGGCAATTCAGACACTTGGCTACAAATTCGGTCACATCAGATTTCATTTGTTTCCACCAATACTGTGTCTTTAAATCATTATACATTTTTCTGCCACCAGGATGAATACTGAATCGACTGTTGTGCGCTTCTGACAATATCTGTCGTCTCAAATCTGAAACATTCGGCACAACCAGGCGATTATTCACATACAAGACGTTATCACGTACCTGATACTCTTATCGATGTCCTGCTCTAACCATCGATACTGATTTCTGTACATTCTGATCACCTCGCTGAGCTGCCTTAATTCTCATAATCAGCTCTGGTTCTACTTGCACCGTATAAAGTCTTAACGGTCCATAATCTGTTTCAAATTCTAATCCAGACAAACAGCAGTCTTCTATCAAATTCGATATACCAATCGTCGATAAGGATAGTGCACATACCTTTCGACTCAGTGCATCAGCTGCTGCATTGGACTTCCCTGGATAATACTTGATTTCACAATCGAAATCTTTCAATAAATCCAGCCATCTTCGCTGTCTCATATTCAATTATGATTGCGAAAACAGATATTTCAAGCTTTTATGATCAGAATAAATTTCGAATTTCTCACCGTACAGATAATGTCGCCATATCTTCAATGCAAAGACTATGGCTGCCAATTCAAGATCATGAATTGGGTAACGAGTCTCATGTGGTTTCAATTGTCTAGAGGCATAGGCAATGACATGCCCTCGCTGCATCAGTATACATCCCAACCCTCTGTGAGATGCATCACAATAAACCACAAAGTCACCAGTACCTGAAGGAATCGTCAACACAGGCGCACTGGTTAATCTTTTCTTTAATTCAAGAAAACTGGTCTCACATTCCTCAGACCAATTAAACGGGGCATTTTTCTGAGTCAACTGTGTAATCGGTTTGGCAATACTCGAAAAATCTTGAATAAATCGTCGGTAATATCCTGCCAAACCCATAAAACTGCGAATTTCCGGCACAGATGTAGGTCTCGGCCAAGAAATCACTGCCTCAACCTTACTAGGATCAACTGATATACCGTCTCCCGATATAATGTGACCCAAAAACACAACCTGTTTCAGCCAAAACTCGCATTTCGACAGTTTCGCATACAACTTCTCAGTTCTCAGAATTCTCAACACCGTCCTCAGATGATTAGCACGCTCAATCATATTCTTTGAATAAATCAATATATCATCAATGAATATGATCACAAAATCATCTAAGTATTTCTGAAAGACGCGGTTCATCAATCCCATAAATACCGCTGGTGCATTAGTCAAACCAAAAGGCATGACAATAAACTCATAATGTCCATACCTCGTTCTGAATGCTGTCTTTGAGATATCAGAGTCCCTGACTCTCAGTTGATGGTATCCAGATCTCAAGTCGATCTTGGAATACACAGATGAACCTTGCAACTGATCAAACAGATCATCAATACGAGGCAAGGGGTATTTATTCTTTACCGTTGCCTTGTTCAGTTGCCTATAGTCGATACAAAGTCTCATCGACCCGTCTTTCTTTCTCACGAACAGTACTGGAGCACCCCAAGGAGATACACTCGGTCTGATATATCCTTTGGCCAGTAAATCCTCCAACTGTTCTTTCAATTCTTTCAACTCGATCGGTGCCATCCTGTAAGGAGCTCTCGAAATCGGAACTGTTCCTGGCATTAGCTCAATGCTGAAGTCTATCTCTCGAATCGGAGGCAATCCCGGAATCTCATCTGGAAAGACATCAGCAAACTCGCACACCACTGGCAAATCTGCCAATGCTGGGCTCGTTTTCAGTAAGTCCACTGAATATACCAGGAATCCATCCGCTCCCTTCTGCAATAATCGAGTCATATTCATTGCAGATATTAAAGGAATTCTCGCTCGAGAACCCTTACCGTAAAATTTCCACTCCTTAGCCATCTCAGGTCTGAATCGAACAATCTTGTGGAAACAATCGACTGTAGCTCGGTACTTGGTCAACATGTCGATGCCGACAATGCAATCAAAATCAGATAAACCAAGAACCATACAGTCTAAATCAATCGTATGCCCATCGTACTGCAGTATACACGATTTCACAGATTTTACCGATATCAACCCTGTTCCTAACGGCGACGTGACAGATACTACAGTAGCTAAGGACTCAACAGGCAATGAATGCATTAAAGCAAATCGCTCAGACATAAAAGTATGTGATGCACCAGTATCAATCAGTACATAAGCAGGATAACCAGAAATCAAACAGTTACCTGCAACTACATCATCAGGTGCATCTTGTGCCTGCTCTTCGGTCAAAGCAAAAACTCTGGCCTGCTGTCTCGGAGGCTGGCTCACGATCTGGCCCCCTCCTGGCCTCTGCTGTGACAGAGTAGACGGTGCTGGCTGAAAAGTGTGCACGGCAGACGGTCGTCTACCTGTCTGAGCCGCTGATCCAGATGACTCAGCAGCCTGTGATCCCTGGGCACTCCTCTGGGGACACACTCGAGCAAAGTGTCCTTGCTGTCTACAGATACGACAGCTGCCAACTACTCCTCGGCACTGATCTGTGGAATGCCTCCCTCCACAAGTACCACAGTATGGTCCTGCATAGCTCTGGATCTGACCGGTCTGTCTAGAGCCACTCGAACTGGACGAGGTAGTCCCTGATTTCTTGAATTGCTTCCCTCTAGCCTTCAAGAAATCCTTCTTTCCGCTACCGCTGCTGCCACCTTCAAATCTATGAGGTGGTTGCTGTCCCGGTGCTGGAAGCACAAACGAAGCCTCTTTCTGCCTCATCAGGCCTGCCTCGGCTCCCTTGGCTCTATTCAGGGCATCGGTGAAATTGTTGGGCCTCCCAGTATTCACCAGCGTAAAAATCTCAGGATTTAGGCCATTTATGAACTGGTCTGCTACGGCCTCATCATGTTCAGCTACGTGGGGAGCAAATCGGAGCAGTGTCGAAAACTTAGCCACATAATCCTCAATGTTCAACTGGCCTTGTTTCAGGTTTGCAAACTCGGCTCCCTTGTCCTTCCTATAAGAAACTGGAAAGAACCGTAGATAAAATTCAGTCTTAAACACATTCCAGGTAATTGCCGTACCTCGCTGTTCCAATGCCCTTTTTGTCGTAATCCACCAGTGTTTAGCAACGTCATGCAACTGGTGTATTATCAGTTTCGCCCTCTTTTCCTCCGTATACTCCAAAGAGTCAAACAATGATTCAATGTCGTCCAACCAACTTTCACAATCCACGGAGTTCTCCGTTCCTTTCAAAGTCGGTGGATGAAATGACTGAAACCGTTTCAGCAATTTCTCCATTGCTGTAGGTGTCACATCCATGGGAGGATTCGAGGTACTCCCCTGTTCTGGCATTCTCCTCGGAGGCATATCTGATAACCAAAAGGGTTAGCGGTTCCAACAATAATCCTGTTTCAAGCCTCCCTGGATCATCTTACAGCTGATCCATTCCAATAATACACAATACCATATCAATAGCAGATAAGGCAGGTAACATGTATTAAAGCGGTAAACATGCTAGCAATCAAAAGCAAGGAAAGAAAATCTCATTCTACCCCGCTCACTAGCTCCTATCTCAATCTCAAGGATCTATCGCTCTGATACCACCTGTTGTGGGGACCCGGACGCTAATCAAGTTCTTAATCATAAATGGGACTAATTAATCAATTAAAAACAGGGTCTAAATTTTTTTTTTTTTAAAATGCGGAACGTAGTGAAATCAAACCATATATACATATCAGTATATATATAAAATACCAGTCCTGTATTTCAACATTTATTCAAACTAGGGTTTAAAACTAAAGTCAAGTGTTTAACCCTACATCTAGTCCAAGTCCGGTGCCACCACTCTAATCACGATCTAGCTCTTCATCTCCTCGACCCTGAACCTGTCCCACCTGTTGTCAAGTACACATACAGACAAGACAACAGCCGGATAAACCGGTGAGAATATACTCCCAGTATAAATCAATGAAACATGCAACCATATAAACAATATAAAGCATGTAATCAGGTAACATGAATATGTATCATAATCCGAAACATAAACAATACTCGTAGCTACATCATTTAAGACTAGACTCAATCCTAGTCTAGGGATCCCGGTTTCCAGATGTGTTATTCCTATATCGAATTCCGTAAAGGAGGGAACCATAATCTCTATTACTCGATATAACCAGTGCCCCGGTATTCCTATATCGAATTCCGTAATAGAAGAATTCCAACCCCTTTACTCGATATAACCAAATATGGTGTTCCTATATCGAATTCCGTAATGGATTCCATTACTCGATATAGCCATACATCCAGTGTCCTGACCTATCCGTCATGGACTGTAGCCCTATCGCTAGCATCCTATCTTGTGACATCGTGCAATGTGCCGTGGCGATACCACCACTATCCGGCACGGTGTGTCACAAGACAGTTCGACTAATACCTGTCATCTAAATATCAAGAGCACAAGTATATGAATCAAATAAATGCAAATATCAATGCAATAAATAAAGTATGTGATTTAGGGAAACCCAAGTCCAAGCCGACTCAAGTCCATCTCCCAATACCACATTGACTTATACCTTTCGTTGCAGTCTCGATTTCCTGCTTAGTCGAAGTCCTGAATTCACAGTCTGTCTGGTAATGACAATATAAATAATCTTATGTCAATATACCACTCGAATCAATAACAATCTGATAATTCTTGATTTAATTCAAAATCAACGGCATAACGGTACAATTCCAATATCCCCGTCTATACCAATTCACCCGATAATAGTTACAATCCATAACCCATATCCAATACAATCTATAATCAATCCATAATCCAAATCTGTCCGGTATCAACTGATTATAATCAGAAAATCATAACAATTCCATAATCAGTCTATTTCTTAATCTGACTTCGATTCTATGATGTCTACTATGTCAAGAACAACATATATGAGTTCCATTCAATTCTGACAATAGCATAATTTCAAAGCATGTCAAAACGTAGCAAAACTTACGTCAAAGTGTAGCCTACGTCGATAGGAACTCGGTACCGAAGTCGGAATCAAAATCAAACGGACGGATTGATCGCACGATTGAATTCTTGAATCAAGAAGCAAAGTTTTCCCCTGATTTCCCTTTTCTTTCCCCGGAAGAAATGCATGTGTATATATATATATATACAACTTCCGCATGCACAAGGGCAAATGGCTCATCCTTGGCCAATCACGTCTCTCGCTCGGGCGGACATAAGTTTCCGCCCGGGCGAGTAACTCTCGGCCCTCGCAATTCAAGCAGTCTCGCTCGGGCGAGCACAAACTTCCGCCCGAGCGAGTAACTCTCGGCCCTCTTTCAGAATTCCGTCTCGCTCGAGCGGACAAAAACTTCCGCCCGGGCGAGACACTTTCGGCCCACCTCTTGGCTCTTCCTATTTCTTGGTCCGGGTTATAATCGTGTCCACTAATAATTAATAATCTCAGATTAACATGATACAAAATCTTGGGAATTACAAAACATGTACACATGCGATGTATAAAATCATATACAAAAGCATATCCTCATTCAATAACATGAATGATACTCTATAACACATTAGTGAATACAGATAAAACTGTAAATAAAAACATGAATCGGTATAAATCTGTAAATCAACTAATGACTCGTCATCTCAGACTCAACTCATCTCTAATCTAGGGATCTCGGTTCCTGGACATTGGCACATATATCGACTTTCAGCAATAAGAGGAAATCCACTCCTAAGCAACATCGATATAAGTCAATAATCTAGTGTCCTGGCACATCCGCAACAGACTTGGCACATCCGCCTATCCTATTCTGACAATGTGCAATATGCCTGTGACCACTCGATCACCATCAGGCACCTCTGTCCGTGACTCTAGCTTAATAGGTATCTGCTATACTCTTCTTTTTCTATAATTCAATAGACTAAGCATACCACATTGCAAACATCAATGCAATAAAATAAAGTATGTGGTTTTAGGGAAACTAGAGTCCAATCTGACTCAAGTTAATCTCCCGGTCAATATTGATTTATACCTTTCGTTCGTAGTCTCGGTCTGCAGCAATATAAGTTCTAAAGTCAAGACTATCTCTATCAATCTGAAATGACATAGCGAGAATAATAATATCAACATTCCATTCTCAATTCAATATTGAATCTGATTCATATTCATTTAATTCAAATCAACGGCATAATGGCATAATCCCGATAGTTCCGTAAATACAATATCTCCAGATATTAATTAAAAATCATAACCCATATCCATTACAATCTGTAATCAATCCATAATCCAAATCTGTCCGATTTCCAATTAATATAATCAGAAAATCATAATAATTCCATAATCAGTCTATTCTCCGATCCGACTTCGATTCTACGGTGTGTGGTATATCAAAAACACCATATATCAATCGAATCATAATTCCTGTAATATCACAATTTCAAATGATAACAGAACTCAATAAAACTTACGTCCAGTTGAAGCATGTACTGCGAGGATCTCAGTACCGTGTTCGAATTCAAAATCTGATAGACGAATATTGCACAAACACAATTCTAGTACCTAAAGAAACTTTAAGGGAATTTCTTCGATTCTCGCTCTGGAAATCTGAAGGAATTCGAAGGAATTCTCAATGATATATATTACATGCATAGCTAAGATACGTGGCACGATTCTTTGTCCAACACGTCCCACGCATATGCGCGAGACTTACTGTCTCGGCATTTCACTTCCTCGTCAGTTCACGCATATGCGCTCCCCCAAGCCGCGCATGTGCGCCGAAGACTTTGGCTCAAAACCTAGGCTACTGGCCTCCTCGCGCATGTGCGCGCCTTCTGCCGCGCATGTGCGCCAATATCTCTGTCCGCGCAATACACTGCCCACACAGCTGGCGCATATGCGTGCCTACTCCTCTCGCATATGCGCGAGACCTTCTGGTCACGCATCAACAAACTCAATAATGCAAAATCCCAATTCTCTACGTGTCCCATCTATAATCTCATCAATTATCAATAAATCAATCTCAAATTACCGTGATCAAATCTCAGGCATTACAATTCACCCCCTCTAAGACACTATTTCGTCCTCGAAATCTCAATCAATCATATCGCAAAAAGTCAAATCAAATGAATTAAACAGATATAGTAAGCACAATAGCAACTAAAATAATGAGGCTGAAAATAGAACTCACATCATCGAAATAACTCTGGGAACTCTTGTCTAATGTCTGATTCAGTCTCCCAGGTAGCTTCTTCAATGCCATGACGAGTCCATTGCACTTTCACAAGTGGGATATTCTTCGTTCAGAGTTGTTTTTCTTTACGATCAATAATATGTATCAGCTTCTCGATATAACTCAGACTTTCATGAAGTTCGGCCTCATCTGGCTGAATAATGTGAGAATCATCAGGGAGATACTTCCGCAGTATAGATACATGAAAGACCTCATGTATTCCAGATTAAAAAGGCGGTAATGCGAGTCGATAGGCACGATATCCTATTTTCTCGAGATTCTCATGTGGACCAATAAATTGTGGAGACAGCTTCTCTTTATTGCCAAATCTGACAACTCCTCTGAAAGGTGAAATCTTCAAAAATACTCGATCTCCTGCTTCAAATACCAACGGTCTACGTCGAACATTGGCATATTTGGCCTGTCTATCTTGAGCTGTCTTCATTCATTTCTGAATCAGCTTAACTTTTTCTATCATCTCTCTGATCATATCAGGTCAAATATCAGGAACTTCAGAGATGTCGTCCCAATACAGAGGGGATCTGCACTTCTTACCGTACAATGTTTCAAACGGTGCCATCTCAATACTCGTCTAATAGTTGTTGTTGTACGAAAACTCACAAAGTGGAAATGCATCTTGCCAACTAGTGCTAAAATCAAGCACTACAGCTCTCAGCATATCTTCCAATGTCTAGATAGTCCGCTCTGACTGTCCGTCAGTCTGTCGATGATATGCGGTACTCAGATGTAACTTCGTACCTAGAACCTGCTGCAAACTCTGCCAAAAGTGCAAAGTAAACCGAGGATCACGGTCTCATACAATCGACATCGGCACTCCGTGCAATCTGGCCACTTCTCTGACATAAATCGCAGCCATCTGGTCATATCTGTACGTCATCTGATATGGAATAAAGCATGTTGATTTGGTCAATCTGTCAATCACTACCCAAATCGCATCACAACCTCTGGAGGATCTCGGTAACTGCGTCACAAAATCCATGGAAATGTGATCCCATTTCCATTCAGGAATCGACAAACTGTGCAGTAGACCTCCTGGTTTCTTTCTTTCAGATTTCACTTGTTGGCAATTCAGATACTTGGAAATAAATTCTGCAATATCAGTCTTATTTTGTTTCCACCAAAATTGTCCTTTCAAATCATTATACATTTTCATGCCACCAAGATGAATGCTAAATCGACTGCTGTGCGCCTCTGTCTCTAATCTGAAACATCTGGCACAACAATACGATTATTCACATACAGTACATCCTCACGTACCTGATATTCTAATCGATGACCTGATTTGACCATCTCAATCGATTTCTGCACTTTCTGATCAACTTTCTGAGCCGCTTTAATTTTCAAAATCAGCTCTGGTTCAGCTTGAATAGAATATAATCTCAAAGTTTGATAATCTGTCTCAAATGCTAATCCAGACAAACAGCATTCTTCGATCAAATTTGAAACACCTATTGTCAATAAGGATAAAGAACATACCTTTTAACTCAGTGCATCTGCTGCTGCATTTGACTTTCCTGGGTAGTATTTGCTTTCACAATCAAAATCTTTCAGTAAATCAAGCCATCTTTGCTGTCTCATATTGAGTTCTGATTGTGAAAATATATATTTCAAGCTTTTGTAATCAGAATAAATTTCAAATTTCTCACCGCAGAGGTAGTGTCGCGATATCTTCAGTGCAAACACAATGGCTGCCAATTCAAGATCATGAATGGGGTAGCGAGTTTCATGTGGCTTCAGCTGTCTCGAGGCATACGCAATCACATGTCCCCACTGTATCAAAACACAATCCAAACCTCTGTGAGACGCATCACAATATACAACGAATCCACCAGTACCTGACGAGATAGTCAACACCGGAGCACTGGTCAATCTCTTCTTTAATTCCAGAAAACTAGACTCACAGTCTTCTGACCAAATAAAAGGAGCATTCTTCTGAGTCAACTGAGTAATTGGTTTAGCAATACTAGAGAAATCTTTAATAAATCGTCTATAATAGCCTGCTAAACCCATAAAACTGTGTATCTCTGGCACAGACGTCGGTCTTGGCCAACGGATCACGGATTAAACCTTGCTAGGATCAACAGAAATACCATCACCAGATATGATGTGACCCATAAATACAACCTGTCTCAGCCAAAACTCACATTTCGACAGTTCAGCATATAATTTCTCAGTCCTCAGAATTTTCAACACAGTTCTCAGATGCTCAGCATGTTCGATCATATTCTTCGAGTAAATCAAAATATCATCAATGAAAATGATCACAAACTCATCCAGATACCTCTGAAACACACAGTTCATTAATCCCATAAAAACATCTGGAGCGTTTGTAAGACCAAACGGCATGACAATAAACTCATAATTTCCATACCTGGTTCTGAATGTTGTCTTCGAGATATCAGAATCTCTGACTCTCAGCTGATGATATCCAGATCTCAGATCGATCTTGGAATAAACCGATGATCCCTGCAACTGATCAAATAAATCATCTATGCGAGGCAATGGATATTTATTCTTTACCGTTGCTTTGTTCAGTTGTCGGTAGTCAATGCAGAGTCTCATTGAACCGTATTTTTTTCACACAAACAGTACTGGAGCACCCCAAGGAGATACACTCGGTCTGATGTATCCCTTGGCCAGTAGGTCCTCTAACTGCTCTGTCAACTCTTTCAATTCAATTGGTGCCATTCTGTACGGAGCTCAAGAGATCGGAACTGTACCTTGTACCAATTCAATGCTGAAGTCTATCTCTCGAATCGGAGGCAAACCTGAAATCTCATCTGGGAAGACGTCAGCAAACTCACACACCACTAGCAAATCCGTCAATGATGGACTCGATTTCAGTAAATCAACTGAATAGACAAGGAACTTCTCTACTCCTTTTTGCAACAATCGAGTCATAGACATAACGGATATCAAAAGAATTCTAGATCTAGAACCCTTACCGTAAAATTTCCACTCTTCAGCCATATCAGGTCTGAATCTCACAATCTTGTGGAAACAATCAATTGTAGCTCTGTACTTTGTCAGCATATCAATACCGATAATACAATCAAAATCAGACAATCCAAGTACAATGTAGTCTAATTCAATCTAATGCCCATCATACCGCATTATACACGATCTAACAGAAGTCACTGAAATCAAACCTGTCCGCAAAGGAGAAGATACAGATACTACAGATTATAGGGACTCAACAGGAAGTGCATGCATCAATGCATATCTCTCAGAAATAAATGTATACGATGCACCAGTATCTATCAATACATATGTAGGATAACCATAAATAAAATAGTTACCTGCAACAACATCATCAGGTACGTCCTGTGCATGTTCCTCAGTCAAAGAAAAAACTCTGGCCTGCTGTCTAGGAGGCTGGTTCACTGTCTGGCTTCCTCCTGGCCTCTGTTGTGACTAGGTAGACGGTGCTGGCTGGAAAAAATGAACAGCAGATGGTCGTCTACCAGTCTGAGCCACTGATCCAGATGACTCTGCTCCCTGGGATCCCTGAGCACCTCTCTGGGGAAAAACTCTAGCAAAATTTCCCTGCTGTCTGCATATATGGCAACTGACAAACACTCCTCGGCACTGCTCCGTGGAATGTCTCCCTCCACAAGTGCTGCAATAGGCTCCTGAATAAATCTGGCTCTGGGCAGTCTGTCTCGAGCCACTAAAACTGGATGAACTGCTTCCAGATCTCTTGAATTGTTTCCCTCTAGCTTTCAACTGATCTTTCCTTCCACTACTACCGCCACTCTCAAATCTGGGAGGAGGTTGTGGAAACTGAGCTAAGGATGGTTTCTGTGGTCTCGGTGCTGGTGCGACATACGAAGCTCCTCTCTGTCTAATCAGACCAGCTTCGGCTCTCTTTGCTCTATTCAGGGCATCAGCAAAGTTATTCGGTCTCCCCGTGTTTACCAATGTGAATATCTCAGGATTCAGTCCATTGATGAATTGATCGGCAACCGCTATTTCATTTTCAGCCACATGTGGAGCAAATCTCAGCAATGTAGAGAACTTGGCCACATACTCTTCAATGTTCAACTGGCCGTGTCTCAGATTTGCAAAATCTGCCCCTTTGTCTTTCCTGTACGACACTGGGAAAAATCTCTGATAAAACTCAGTCTTAAAGACATTCCAAGTGACATTTGTACCTCGATGCTCCAATGCCCTCTTTGTCGTAATCCATCAGTTCTTTGCAACATCATGCAACTGGTGCCCAACCAGTTTCACTCGGCGCTCATCATTGTAATCTAATGAATCATACAACACCTCGATGTCATCCATCGAACTCTCGCAATCAACTAAAGTCTCAGTACCCTTCAGAGTCGGTGGATGGAATGACTGAAATCACTTCAGCAGTGTTTCCATCGGTGTTGCTGTCACATCCATTGGAGGATTCGAAGTACTGCTCTGTTTTGGGATTCGTCGGGGAGGCATATCTGATTATCAAAAGGGTTAGCAATCATATCTGACAAATCTGTATCAGTCCTCTTCTGATCATCTTACCTCTGATCAAGAATCGGTTCTGATTCATTCTTAATAATACAAGTTACCATATCAAATCAGATAAGCATGTAAACAAGTATTTCAACGCAGTAAATCATGCTAGCATTCAAAAGCAGGAAAGAAAACTCAATCTACCCCGCTCACTAGCTTTTATCTCATTCTAAAGGATCTATCGCTCTGATACCACCTGTTGTGGGAACCCGGACGCTAATCATCACTACAATAAAAACGGCAAAATCCGTTGTCGTAGCCTTTTAAAACTGTTGTAACTGAGGGTGTTGTTGAAAGTCCGTTGAACGACAACGGATTTTACCCGTAGTGGGTAGAATTTGCGACGGTTTTTCAACACCGTCCCTAATAATTTTAGCGACAGTTTTAATCCGAACCGTCGCTAATTAGCGACGGTTAAATCAACTGTCGCTAACTTAACGACGGTCTTTGTATGATAACCGTCGCTAATAGTAGCGACGGTCTTGTATCATTATTTCCGTCGCTAAATTGTTTCGAAAAATTAAAAAAAATTCGTTTAATAATTTAATAAATCTAAAAGAAACTAACAATTGAAACTAAAATCGTGTAAGAGAGATAAATTTTAAGTGTTATGAAGAAGTGAGAAAAATTTTATCTGTTATGAAGTAGTGAGAAAATTTTTATCTGTTATGAAATAGTGAAAAAAATTTTAAGTATTGTGTAAATTGATAAAAATTGTGTAAGAGAGAAAAATTTTATGTGTTATGAAGTAGTGAGAAAATTTTAAGTGTTGTGTAAAGTGATAAAATTGTGTAAGAGAGAAAAATTTTAAATATTATGAAGTAGCGAAAAAAAATTTAAGTGTTGTGTGAAGTGATAAAATTGTGTAAGAGAGAAAAAAATTTAAGTATTGTGGGGGAAAATGGAGATATTTATAGAGAGTTTGCGAGGGATTTGGTTAAACCGTCGCTAAATTCAAATTAGCGAGAGACGGCAGAAATCGTCGCTAAAAGTAGCAACGGTTAATATTAAACCGTCGCTATATTGAGCGACAGATGTTTTAAAAATGTCGTTAATTTTAAACATGCGACTAATGTACTGAAAACCGTCGCTTTCACAAGATAAACAGTCGCAGTATGTAGCGACGATTGTTTTAGAAAAGCCGTCGCTAAATGTGGCAAAGTTTGTTTTTAAAAACCGTTGTCGTTTGTCCAAAAAAACACGCTAATAGACAACGGTTTTTAAAAACTGTTGTTGTTTTTTTTTAAAAAAAGCTAATCGACAACGGTTTTCAAAAACCGTTGTCGATTGTCTAAAAAAACACGCGAAAAGACAACAGTTCGTAAAACCGTTGTCTTTTGCCCTAAAAAAGCGTTGAAAGACAACGGTTTTTAGAAAACCGTTGTCGTTGACACCCTAATTGTCTAAAAAAACATGCCAAAAGACAACAGTTCATAAACCGTTGTCTTTTGCCCTAAAAAACGCTGAAAGACAACGGTTTTTAGAAAACCGTTATCGTTGACACCCTTTACCGTTGTCAAAACGCACCTACGACAAGGGTTTTCACTGAAACCGTTGTTAAAAACTATACGACAACGGTTTTTTAAAAAAACCGTTGTCGTAGACGCATTGTCGTTGGCGTTTTTCTTGTAGTGCATCTTCTTAATCGTCATGTGGATAAATGAATCAATTTAATTAATTTGGGTCTAAATTTTTTTTTAAAATGCGGTGCGGAATATAATGTAATCACTCTGATATACATATCAAAACAAAGTACAAGTCTTGTACATCATACAATCAATTAAAACTAAGGTTCAACAACTAAATATAAAGGGTTTAAACCCTATCTAAATCAAAGTCCGAAGTCTCCAATCTAGTAACGATCTCTCATCATCTCCTCGACCCTGATCCTATCCCACCTGTTGCCATGAACACATACAAACACGACAACAGCAGGATAACCCCGGTGAGAATATAATCCCAGTATAAACATGTACACATGCGATGCATAAAATCATATACAAAAGCATATCCTCATTCAATAACATGAATGATACTCTATAACACATTAGTGAATACAGATAAAACTCTAAATAAAAACATGAATCGGTATAAATCTGTAAATCAACTAATGACTCGTCATCTCAGACTCAACTCATCTCTAATCTAGGGATCCCGGTTCCTGGACATTGGCACATATATCGACTTTCAGCAATAAGAGGAAATCCACTCCTAAGCAACATCGATATAAGTCAATAATCCAGTGTCCTGGCACATCCGCAACAGACTTGGCACATCCGCCTATCCTATTCTGACAATGTGCAATGTGCCCGTGACCACTCGATCACCATCAGGCACCTCTGTCAGTGAATATCGCTCAATAGCTATCTGCTATACTCTGCTTTTTCTATAATTCAATAAAATAAGCATACCACATTGCAAACATCAATGCAATAAAATAAAGTGTGTTGTTTTAGGGAAAATAGAGTCCAATCTGACTCAAGTTAATCTCCCGGTCAACATTGATTTATACCTTTCGTTCGTAGTCTCGGTCTGAAGCAATATAAGTTCTGAAGTCAAGAATGTATCTATCAATCTGAAATGACATAGCGGGAATAATAATATCAACATTCTATTCTCAATTCAATACTGAATCTGATTAATATGCATTTAATTCAAATCAACGGCATAACGGCATAATCCCGATAGTCCCGTCAATACAATATCTCCAGATATTAATTACAAATCATAACCCATATCCATTACAATCTGTAATCAATCCATAATCCAAATCTGTCTGATTTCCAATTAATATAATCAGAAAATCATAATAATTCCATAATAAGTCTATTCTCCGATCCGACTTCGATTCTACGGTGTGTGGTATATCAAAAACACCATATATCAATCGAATCATAATTCCTGTAATATCACAATTTCAAATGATAACAAAATTCAATAAAACTTACATCCAGTCGAAGCATGTACTGTGAGGATCTCAGTACCGTGTTCGGATTCAAAATCTGATAGACGAATATTGCACAATCACAATTCTAGTACCTAAAGAAACTTTAAATGAATTTCTTCAATTCTTGCTCTGGAAATCCGAAGGAATTCGAAGGAATTCTCAATTATATATATTCCATGCATAGCTAAGATACGTGGCACGATTCTTGGTCCAACACGTCTCGCGCATATGCGCGCCCAAGGCTCGTGCATATGCGCGAGACTTACTGTCTCGGCATTTCACTTCCTCGGCAGTTCGCGCACAAGCGCGGCTTGCGCATATGCGCGCCCCCAAGCCGCGCATGTGCGCCGAAGACTTTGGCTCAAAACCTAGGCTACTGGCCTCCTCGCGCATGTGCGCGCCTTCTGCCGCGCATGTGCGCCAATATCTATGTCCGCGCAATACACTGCCCACACAGCTAGCGCATATGCGCGCCTACTCCTCGCGCATATGCGCGAGACCTTCTAGTCACGCGTCAACAAACTCAATAATGCAAAATCCCAATTCTCTACGTGTCCCGTCTATAATCACATCAATTATCAATAAATCAATCTCAAATTACCGTGATCAAATCTCATGCATTACAGCATAGTTTAAATAGGAGACTTGAAACCCTAGCCTCCATTCATTCCAATGATTTTACGACAATCACCTCTCATCCTCTCTCAAATTTTCGGCCACGTTGAATAATTTTAAGGTTTTGAGCCGCCTCTCAATTTTTGCTCTCCAACGTGAATAATATCTTCTATAATTTCTAGTACAAGTTAGGAACTAATAATCTAGTCATGGATCGGATTAGGAGATCGAAGAAAGAAGATGTTGAAAAAAGTTCGTAGGGATTCAAAAAGAGCTACATCCACTAATACCGTAGTAGTTGGAGCCAAGATAAAATTTTGAATGTCAAAATAAAATTTTTAAACTTCTGTTGCGTTTTGGACACGATAAAAACGATAAACCAAAGTGGTATCAGAGCTAGGTTCTCTATATCATATGGTTTAATTTCATGTTGAATATTTTATTTCAAACCACACAAGAAAATTTTTTCAAAAAATTTATGCACCACAAAAATTTGATTTTTAATTTTTTTAAAAAAATTAGACTACCCGGAACTGTTACGGGCAGTGCACTGTGCGCCTACGCGCAACAAGCGCTCAGAGTGCGCTCATGATACGAGCATTGGCCGAACGCAGCGGTCGCGTGCGCTGTGCGGAATGTCCGCACAATGCACGACGGCTGTTCCGCATGCTGCGTGCACCTGTGCGCCTAGGGCGCGCGCACGTGGCTCACACCTGATCGATACGATCGGGCACCGGCATTGGACAGCCAGCGCAGGAAGATTCCCGAGAACGTCTCGGGCATCGTGCTGGGTCGTTGGCTTGAATTGTTCGGGACTAGGGTGCGATTTTCTGATTTTACAAAATTTTGGATAAAATTGATATTTTATGAAAATTGTTCAATTTTTCCTTAAAATAAAATTTTGCTAAATTGATAATTTTCTTGTAAGGTAAATAATTAAAATGTGATTTTAATTATTTATCGTAAAAATATGTTTTTACAAGAAATCAATTATTATTGAATCAATTAAAAATTAAATAAAATATGTTTATTTAATTTATTACATTCTTTAATAATTGTCAAATTTAGTAATAAAATTATTAGATGCATGATTTAATAAATTATATAAATTTGTTTAATTAATTAATGTTGATGTGTGATATAAAATGCGTGAAGGATGATCGAGAGCCTTGAGCAATGTGATTGGTGTATGCTAGGATATTTTACTTTTTTAATTCATTTTGTTAATATTTGATATTATTAAAGTGGACCTGATATATAACCCGTTCTCACCCCATGAGATTTATCCCTTATGTGGCAAGATAATTTAAATGTAATTATTAGAAATAGTGGGAGATTAAGATTGGAAGATGATGGACCCGATGTACAAGATGAAGACATGTAAAATATTGGAAACTCATGTAATAAGTTTCATTTACATCTCTGCATTCACTTAGGTTATGGGCCTAGATCCATGTCTAGCTCACATGGGTCTAATAGTGTTGGTGATCGATCATCCTTATTTAGAGTTGAATGTCATATTATGATATATATATATATATATATATATATAAATATATATATATATATATATATATAAATATATATATATATATTTAAATATATATATATATATATATATGCGATATGTATATTAGTATTCATGTATGTATATTATTAAATCATATATTTTCATGAATCCGGCAAACATACAAACTCATTGAGGATGAACCCCGAGGATTTTTCTGGCATAACTAATCCATTCGTGGCTGAGGATGGATTAGATATTTAGAGGTGATCTTTCGATATATGGATATGGCAAACACTGACCGAGTTCATTGTACCATCTATCTGCAAAAGGGCGATGCTTCCTTATGGTGGCAGGGAGCGGAGCGAGGAGTGAATCTAGCGACACTGACTTGGGAGGATTTCAAGAGGATATTCTGTGATAAGTACTTCACTGCCAACGTTCTTTCGAGGTTGAAGAGAGAGTTATGAGTCTCTGCCAAGGAGATTCGACTGTTGCTGAGTTTGTAAAGAAGTTTGATAGGGGCTGTCATTTTGTGCCCTTGATTGCAAATGATGCTGCCTAGAAGCTACGACACTTCCTAGATTGTTTGAGGCCGACTATCTGGCGAGATGTAATGCTCATTGACCCTATTGACTATACAACTGCCGTTGCTAAAGCTTTTTGTTAGGATCGGTTGGGAGTGAAAAGTTTAGAAGGGGAGGGTTGAATAAACAACTTACAAATTTTCACAACTTCTTCTATATTATGAATTAGTTTAGTGATAAACTGAGTTCACGAATCTTGTTGTCAATGTCTAGAAGTTAATTTGATAAAAGTACGGAAATAACTGATAGACAGATAGAATAAAAACTGATAAGAAGAGAACACAAGATCTTTGGATGTTCGGAGATTTCAAATACTCCTACGTCACCCCTTCTATCTAAAAGACTTTGATCTATATAAAGAATTGTACAAACCCACTTCAGTTTGGACTTAACACTGCCAAGACTGAAACTCTTAGTAACAATACAATTTATCAGTAACTAACTGATATGTAATTTTCTTAGCACAACTGATCTTTACAAGATCGAATAATATAATAGTGAGTGTTTGTGTTTTAAACTCAAGTTAAAGCCTTAAAGCTATGAACATGAATAATGAGCGTGAGCTTTTGAAATGAAAGAATGAGTGTAGAGTTCGTGTTTGTATAGCTTGATAAATTTTGTAACTGCTTAACTTCGTACTCTCTCTCAGTTGATATTTTCGGCTATTTATAGGCTTTGCTTCCAACATTAACAATGAATGCATTTTGAATCTTTATATCCGTTGTATAGCCATGTCAACATTTTACTGACAGTCATACACTGTATCTTTTCTGAAATGCGGTGTTCCCTACTACGCGTTGCAGCCTACTCTTGTACAATTTGTCGGTTGATAACTACATTCCTTAACCGATGACGTGTCTATCTGATTCATTAGTTGGCATGGCCGATAAGATTAACTGATTGTTGTTAACTGATCAGTCTCTGTTGGAAACTGAATTTCGGAAGTTTGACAAACTGAGCATTTAATAGATTGAACCAACTAATCAACAAGACTGATAGTAACTTGTAGAACCCGTTAAATCAGACTACGTATAAGACATGCATACTTACTATTATTTAAATTAGAATGATTTTTATGCATGAGAATTTAAATTCATTCTTTTAAAATTTGTTGAGTTATTTTACGCAGTAGTTTAGCTTTATCTTTTCAGTTAAATAAGTGAGGCCGGACTGGAGTTGGAGTATTGAGATAAAATTTAATATTAAGAAAACATTCATAGGATTTATTTAAAATAAATAATAAGCTATTTAATATAAAAGAATGTTTAAGGAATTATTGAAGTAATTTGAGATAAGTAGTAAATAAGTTCTTTTAGGTTCAATAATTAATTTATTAATTCACTAAATATTTAATGGGTAGATAAAACTCTAAAGATTTAAAATTCAATAATTAAGCAATATTTGCCTCCATTTATTAAGCATAATTTCGGCCATCACCTTTGAGGATTTGATTAATTTTAGCAACTCTCTATTGATATCTTTCCTTAATCCTTTCATGGCATAATTAATTCCCTCATTTTAAATCCTCAATAAATATTAATTAAGAAATTTTCCTACCCTCATTTTTTTGTTATGAAAAATCGGCCCTCTTCTTTCTAGATTCAAAAATATTTGACAACTCACCACTTGATTCATTTCCATAATCCATTCTTGGTAGATAATTCTCTCACCATTTAATCAAAATAATTAAACAATTAAGCAATATTTCACCTTCTACCTAGACTCATTTTCGGCCACCTCACCCCAAAATTATCCCTCAAATCAAATCATGTCACATATCATTCCTTATCTCACAACTAAAAAGATAGCAAGAATTATTTTCTCCCTTTTATCTTGCAACTGTCACTTCATTTCCTAGACATTTTCTCCCTCACCATTCTCGAAATTTCAGAGCATTTTCAGAGAGGAAAAATTGTGTGAGGATTGAGAGAAATAAGAGAGAAAAGAAGAACACTCCGTCTTCGCCGCGCCGTGTCGTCGCACTAGTTTGTTTTCTTATTCATCAAAATTTCCAGGCATGTTTATATGATCTTTTGCTCTTCAATCAAGTCATATTATTATTTTAAAACATCATATGTGCATGAATCACGAAGCAAAACCGATTTTTGGACAGCAACATTTTCAAAAATATTGTGCAGATTTTCGGCTCATTCATTGTGCCTTCACGGTTTTGTTGTTTTTGATGATTCCAGGGTTGGGCTCAATTCCAGGCATCCGAGGCTGCACCTAGGCACGTAATAGGGTGTGTTAGGATCATGTTGGTCCATTAGTTCAAGCCCCGTGAACGCAAGGAAGGGAAATGGCAACAAATCTTCCATAATGTCATTTTGAGTCTCGATTTTCTTGTTTTGCTGTCAAAGGGAAGGGTTCGGATCCTTGTTGCTCTAGGGGCTGTAGCCATGGTTAGAACCTCTCCTTGGTATGTCTAAGACGTGACCAAGTCGGCCTTTCAAGGCTTGGTCAATGTCTTCATTGGTTTTCAAAACAAAACAAGACAAGCACCCTTCGACCCCTTTCATTTCTGTGTGTGTATGTTCGGTCATGGTGTTGGTGTGGATCTTGGTTGGCTTTTTAGCCCTTAGCCATGGTTCACACAATACCTCATTATGTCTAGATCATGTCATGGTCAATCCTATGGCAACTGGAATGAGATAAGACAGCAAGTTCAGCAAGAAACCCCACGCGTGTGAGGTGTGTTCTCGGGTGGAGTGTGGGAGTTGTTTCTGGTGTTGTTTGGATTGTGGCTAGCCTAGGGCCCTTAGCCATGGTTCAAGCCACACCTTAGGATGTTGGTAAGAGTCCTGGTTGGTGGTTCAAGCCCCAATGGCCATTAGCCTAGCAAACGACGCAAGGAAGCGCAACAGCTGCTGCTGTAATTTTTTACAGCACCTTTGTGCTTCGGTTCAGAGGCTTGTTTGAGTTATTGGTTGGCTTTTAGCCTATGGCCTTGGACTTTACAGTACCTCAGCAAGTTAGGAAGGTCATATTTTTGGCCGTTCATGATTCAGTTAAGTTTAGAGGTCGTACGAGAATTTACGGTGCAATGTGCCAAAGTGACTCTCGAAAGAGCGTTTCATGTTTTTTGCCTCTATTCACCAAATTTCGACTTGTACAATTTTTAGGAGCATTATTTCATCATTTTAGGTGTATTTTAATCATGAATAAATGATGGTTCGATGTTGGTTCGGGTTGGTACGTAGTCATGGTTAGAATTTAATTTGTTGGTCTACTTGGCCACATTTTTGAGTTCAATGACTAAGTTATTTTCAAGGAAAAATCATTTGCATATTTTTCATGTTAGAATTAGGTCGCAGCAAACCTGGGAACGATCCAACCCATTTGGTAAAATAATATAGGATATTTTATTATATTACGTGCATAAAAATATAAAAGTTTATTTTTGAGATATATGCGATATTGCTTGTGGCCACTTCACGCTCATGGGATTGCAGCTTATGGGATTATTACTTCACCCGGTGACTCACGACCGGTTCATGTTCATGTATTGGTACGGATATCCAGTCCAAGGGCTGTGATGATCTCTACCGCCCAATATACTGTGATCAGACGATTCAGTTCATGTTATGGGCCACTTGCGTAGAACATATTCTCAACAATAGGGCTCTTTCGAGCAAACATTTTACGTACGATTTTTCAGTTATGCACGTATTTATAATTACTCATGACAAGATATTTTCACGTTACGCCTCATGATATGATATTTTTACTTTGCATGCGATTTTATGATTATTACTTGTTATTTACGATATATGCATGTTGAGTCTTAAGACCCACTAGACTTGATTGTTGTAGGTACTGATGAGGTTGGGGCCGAGGGCGGGGACCAGTGAGCTAGCTTGGGTCGGTAGTAGTATGAACCCGAGGACCTCATTTTCAGCACTTACCATTTTTATTTCAAACTCAGTTTTTATTTTGGTTTAATTATTTTAAGTTGTTATTTTGAAAACATTATTTACTTCCGCTGCTACTTTAAACATTGAATCTTTTTATTAGTATATTTTTTGAATGATGCATTTTATCTACTTAAAGAGAAAATTTTAAATTTTTCCGCAAATTTTCAAATACGAAACACGGGCCTCTACAGTTGGTATCAGAGCCTATGTTCTTGTAAAGGGTTGCACTACTACTGACCTCGAGAAGCTCATGAAGTCACGTATTCGGTCTGTAAGTTTTATGTTTACGCATTTCATTTACAACATGATATATTTTAACAACATCTTTTCATGAAATATTTTACGTTAAGATTTTGATTATTCAGTATTTATTTAAATTTAAAGAAATTATGGAATTATGCATGTTGGTTACGTATGGGTTATATGTGTGGATCAGTATGCCTCCTATACACATTCTTGAGCACGTGAGAGCTGATGAGCAACGTCATGAGGATGGTGAAGATCAGAGGCAAGAGAGGAATGGAACCCAACCCCCTCCACCAGACATGAATGCCCAAATGCTAGCTGGGATGACTCAGTTCTTCACACAGTTTGCGGGGAACAATGCTGTGACAGCCAGGCCAACGGGGCTCAAGGCTACCTATGAGCGCTTCATGAAGATGAGGCCAAAGAAGTTCTCGGGGACTTCAGATCCAATGATTGTCGAGGGCTGGATTAAGTCCCTCGAGGTTATTTTCGAGTTCATGGAGCTTGGAGACGAAGATAGGGTTCGTTGTGCTAACTATTTATTTGGAAGAGATGCCCGCTTATGGTGGGAAGGAGCATCCGTAGCCCTGAACTTGGCTACTCTGAGCTGGACGCGCTTCACCGAGGTATTCTACTCGAAATATTTTACTGACGAGGTGTGATCTAGGTTGACCAGTGAGTTCATAACCCTGAGGCAGGGAGATCTGACTGTTACGGAGTTCATCCATAAGTTAGAGAGGGGTTGCCATTTTGTGCCCTTGATTGCAAATGATGCGGGAGCCAAGTTGAGGCAATTTCTTGATGGACTACGGACGATCTTGCGTCGTGACGTTAGGGTGGGTGGCCCTACTACCTTTGAAGTCGCTGTTTCCAGAGCTCTTGCTGCAGAGCAAGATCAGAGTGACATTGAGAGGGATCGCCAGGGTAAGCGACCAGTCCAAGTACCACACCGCCCTCCTCCTCAGCAGTAGCAGCATCAGAATAAGAGGCCTTATCACGGCCCACCCAGAAACAGAGGATAGCAGCAGCAGGGACGCGCAGTCCCGAGGACCTTTGAGCACCCAGTCTGTCCTAGGAGCACACACCGCCATGCTGGAGCGTATATGTATGGCTCAGAAAAGTGTTATAAGTGTTGTAGTCCAGACCACTTGCTGCAGCAGTGGCCTCGGGGGAGTCTGCCTACCCAAGGCAGAGTTTTTGCTCTCCATGCAGCGGAGACGAACCCATAGACTATGCTCATTATAGGTATCTTAAAGTTTTAAGTTAATATTTGAAATTCAATGTTTTGGGAATCTGGATTAAGATTTTGGACTTAGAATTGTGGTAAGATTGCATGTTCTACTCAGTATTATTTTCGGGAATTTAGGTTAGAAGAACTTTGACCTTCGCCTCTCTATAAGTTAGTTCTTGTGATTATTGGGTTCAGCTTGATGCTCCAACCTTTCAGGGAGAATTTTTATAGCTGGTTCGGCTACGAAAGCCTTGATAGATTCAGTGGATACTCATTCATTCATTTCGGAGATCTTTGCTAATTTTCTCAAGATCAAGACCATTGAGTTAGATATAGCCTATTCAGTAGTATTGCTTTCTGATGAGGAGATGGCAGCTACCAATGTGATCCGAGACATAGACCTTGAGCTTCATGGAAATCTTGTTTATGCAGATCTGATCGTACTGCCGAAGCCGGAGTTTGACATCATTCTGGGGAAGAACTGGCTATTATGGAACAGAGTTTTGATCGACTTCCAGCGGAGATCTGTTCTAGTCCGACCGCCTGGGATGGAGCAGTTCTTATTCGAGCCAGACAGGTACTTTCCTTTACCGCGAATTATACCTTGTGTCCAGGCTAGAAAGCTCATGCATAGAGGATGTCGGGAGTTTTTAGCAACTTTTGTATCGGTCCCCGAGGCACCCAGTCAGTCTGTCTCAGATGTTCCGATTGTTAGGGATTTCCTAGACGTTTTTCCTGAGGACGTCTCTGGTATGCCACACGAGCGAGAGGTGGAGTTTTCTATTGAGCTTATGCTAGGTACTGCTCCGATATCCAAAGCAGCATACCGATTAGCACCGACAGAGATGGCAGAGCTTAAGAAACAGATTAAGGAACTTGTAGACAAGGAGTTCATTCGCCCGAGTTTTTCCCCATGGGGCGCGCCAGTTTTGTTTGAAGAATAAGGATGGTACGATGAGGCTCTGTATTGATTACCGGGAGTGGAACAGGGTTATAGTGAAGAACAAACACCCACTTCTGAGGATTGAAGATTTATTTGACCTGTTGCAGATAGCTTTGATATTCTCCAAGATTGATCTGCGTTCTGGTTGTCACCATATTGAGGGTGAAGGACGCTGATGTTCTCAAGACTGCTTTTAGGACTCGTTATGGCCACTTCGAGTTAATTGTGATGCCGTTCGGTCTGACGAATGCGCCAGCGATCTTCATGGATCTCATGAATCACGTATTTCAGCCGTATCTTGATCAGTTCGTGATAGTATTCATAGACGACATCCTCGTCTACTACAAGAATCAAGAGGATCACAGCAGACATCTGACCACAGTTTTGCAAACCCTGCAAAAGCATAAGTTATTCGCGAAGTTCAGTAAATGCGAATTCTGGTTAGAGAAGGTGGCATTCTTAGGCCACATCGTTTCTAGCAGCAGTATTGAGGTAGACCCAGCGAAAGTTGCAGCAGTCAGAGACTGAGTTGTGCCACAGAATGCATCAGAGATCCGTAGTTTCCTTGGCCTAGCAGGATATTATCGGAAGTATATTCAGGGATTCTCCTCTATCGCAGTTCCACTCACATCATTGACAAAGAAGAATGTGAAATTTGTGTGGAGCGATGAGTGTCAGAAGAGCTTCTATACTTTGAAGCAAGCCCTTATCTCAGCCCCAGTATTGGCCATGCCGTCAGGGCCCGGTGAGTTTTTTCTATATACCGATGCTTCGAAGCTCGGTCTAGGCGCAGTGTTGATGCAGCATGGGAAGGTGATAGCGTATGCTTCTCAGCAGGTGAAAATCCATGAGAAAAATTACCCTACCAATGATCTAGAGTTGGCAGCCGTAGTATTTGCCTTGAAGATTTGGAGGCATTATTTGTACGGAAAGAAGTGTCAGATCTTTACCGACCATAAAAGCCTCAAGTACTTCTTTATGCAGAAAGAGATGAATATGCATCAAAGACATTGATTAGAGCTAGTGAAGGATTATGACTGTGACATTAGCTACCACCCGGGCAAAGCTAATGTAGTTGCAGATGCATTGAGCAGGAAGGTCACAGTGATGGCTCATTTGACGATTTCGAGACCTCTTCAGTTTGAGATGCAGAGGTTTGATATAGAGACTTATCCTCGAGGTAGAGTTCCCCGTCTATCTACTTTGACGATTCAGTCTTCTCTTCTAGACCGTATTCGCAGTGGTCAGCCAGCAGATGAGCAGTTGGCAAAGTGGAAGCAGAGAGATGAGGCCAAGGGCAGTAACTTGTATACAGTTAGTCACGGTATAGTGAGATATCGAGACAGAATGTGGGTTCCCAGCAGTGGTTCTATCCGAGCAGATATTCTATCAGAGGCCAATATGTCGCTGTACTCTATTCATCCTGGGAGTACAAAGATGTACAAAGATCTGCAGTTGTTGTATTGATGGCCTGGAATGAAGAAGGATATCAGACAGTTTGTATCCCAGTGTCTGACATGTCAGCTTGTGAAAGCGGAGCATCAGAGACCAGCAGGTATGCTCAAGCCTCTTCCTATTCCCGAGTGGAAGTGGGAGAATGTTACCATGGACTTCGTGATCCGTTTGCCGAAGTCAGTCAGAGGATCAAATGCTATCTGGGTGATTGTTGATCGTCTTGCCTATTAAGACGACTTTCACCATGATTCAGTATGCAGAGTTGTATATCCGGGAGATAGTCCGACTTCATGGTATTCCCGTTTCTATAGTATATGACAGAGATCCCAGATTCACTTCCTCATTTTGGAAGAGTTTGCATTCGACGATGGGTACGAAATTGTTGTTTAGCACAGTTTTCCACCTGCAGACAGATGGGCAGTCAGAGAGAGTTATCCAAATTTTGGAGCATCTTCTCCGTGCTTGTGTTATCGATTTCTCAGGGAGTTGGGAGTCGAATTTGCCACTGGTAGAGTTCACCTATAACAACAGTTTTCAGTCGTCTATAGGTATGGCTCCGTATAAAGCACTATATGGTCGGAAGTGCAGATCGCCTATTCAGTGGGATGAAGTAGGGGAGAGATCAGAGTTAGGTCCGGAGATTATTCAGCAGACTGTCGATGTAGTAGTCAAGATCCGTGATAGGATGAGGACTGCTCGGAGTCGACAGAAGAGTTATGCGGATTAGAGGAGGAGAGATCTAGAGTTTGCCGTTGGCGACCATGTTTTCGTGAAGGTGGAACCTATGAAAGGTGTCATGAGATTTGGGAAGAAAGGGAAGCTCAGTCCGAGATTCATCGGACCATTTGAGATCCTCGACAGGGTTTGGACGTTAGCTTATCTTGTTGCTCTTCCGCCGAATCTGGCCGGAGTACACAATGTGTTCCGCGTCTCTATGCTGAGGAAGTATATGGCAAATCCTTCGCACGTCCTGAACTTTGAAACGTTGCAGCTCACTCCGAACCTGTCTTATGAGGAGATACCAGTGCAAATCTTAGACAGACAGGAGAAAAAGCTTCGGAACAAACTGGTGAAGCTAGTAAAAGTCAAATGGCTTAATCATTCAGAGGAGGAAACCACGTGGGAGTCTGAGCCAGAGATGAGGAGTCGGTATCCCGAGTTATTCGGTGAGTTTTAATTTCGAGGATGAAATTTCTTTTAAGGCGGGGGGAGAGTTGTAGAACCCGTTAAATCAGACCACGTATAAGCCATGCATAATTACTATTATTTAAATTAGAATGATTTTTATGCATGAGAATTTAAATTCATTCTTTTAAAATTTGTTGAGTTATTTTACGCAGTAGTTTAGTTTTATCTTTTCAGTTAAATAAGTGAGGCCGGGCTGGAGTTGGAGTATTGAGAAAAAATTTAATAAAAAGAAAACATTCTTAGGATTTATTTAAGATAAATAATAAGTTAATTTAATGTAAAAGAATGTTTAAGGAATTATTTAAGTAATTTGAGATAAGTAGAAAATAAGTTCTTTTAGGTTCAATAATTAATTTATTAATTCACTAAAATATTTAATTGGTAGATAAAACTCTAAATATTTAAAATTCAATAATCAAGCAATATTTCCCTCCATTTTATTAAGCATAATTTCGGCCATCACCTTTGAGGATTTGATTAATTTTAGCAACTCTCAATTGATATCTTTCCTTAATCCTTTCATGGAATAATTAATTCCCTCATTTTAAATCCTCAATAAATATTAATTAAGAAATTTTCCTACCCTCATTTTTTTGTTAAGAAAAATCGGTCCCCTTCTTTCTAGATTCAAAAATATTTGACAACTCACCACGTGATTCATTTCCTTAATCCATTCTTGGTAGATAATTCTCTCACCATTTAATCTTCAATAATTAAACAATTAAGCAATATTTCACCTTTTACCTAGACTCATTTTTGGCCACCACACCCCACAAATATCCCTCAAATCAAATTGTATCACATATCATTCCTTATCTCACAACTAAAAAGATAGCAAGAATTATTCTCTCCCTTTTATCTTTCAACTCTCCTTCATTTCCTAGACATTTTCGCCATCACCATTCTCGAAATTTCAGTGCATTTTCAGAGAGGAAAAATCATGTGAGGCTTGAGAGAAATAAGAGAGAAAATTAGAAACAAAAGAAGAACACTCCGTCTCCGCCGTGCCGTGTCGTCGCACTAGTTTGTTTTCTTATTCATCAAAATTTCCAGGCATGTTTATATGATCTTTTGCTCTTCAATCAAGTCATATTATTATTTTAAAACATCATATGTGCATGAATCACGAAGCAAAACCGATTTTTGGATAGCAACATTTTCGAAAATATTGTGCAGATTTTCGGCTCATTCATTGTGCCTTCACGGTTTTGTTGTTTTTGATGATTCCATGGTTGAGCTCGATTCCAGGCATCCAAGGTTTCACCTAGGCACGTATTAGGGTGTGTTAGGTTCATGTTGGTCCATTAGTTCAAGCCCCATGCACGCAAGGAAGGGAAATGACAGCAACTCTTCCATAATGTCATTTTGAGTCTCGATTTTCTTGTTTTGCTATCAAAGGGAAGGGTTCAGATCCTGGCTGCCCTATGCGCTGTAGCCATGGTTAGAACCTCTCCTTGGTATGTCTAAGATGTGACCAAGTCGGCCTTTCAAGGCTTTGTCCATGGCTTCATCGGTTTTCAAAACAAAACAAGACAAGCACCCTTCGACCCCTTTCATTTCTGCGTGTGTATGTTCGGTCATGGTGTTGGTGTGGATCTTGGTTGGCTTTTTAGCCCTTATCCATGGTTAACACAATACCACATAATGTCTAGATAATGCCATGGTCGATCCCATGGCCACTGGAATGAGATAACACAGCAAGTTCAGCAAGAAACCCCACGCATGTGAGGTGTGTTCTCGGGTGGAGTGTGTGAGTTATTTCTGGTGTTGCTTGGATTTTGGCTAGCCTAGGGCCCTTAGCCATGGTTCAAGCCACACCTTAGGATGTTGGTAAGAGGCTCTGGTTGGTGGTTCAAGCTCCAATGGCCATTAGCCTTGCAAACGACGCAAGGAAGCACAACAGCTGTTTCTGTAATTTTTGACAGCACCTTTGTGCTTCGGTTCAGAGGTTCATTTGAGTTCTTGGTTGGTTTTTAGCCTATGGCCTTGGAATGAACAGTACCTCATCGCATTAGAAAGGTCATGTTTTTGGCCGTTTGTGATTCGGTTAAGTTTAGAGGTCATACGAGAATTTACGGTGCCATGTACCAAAGTGATTCTCGAAAGAGCGTTTCATGTTTTGGACCTGCATTCACCAAATTTCGACTTGTACAATTTTTAGGAGCATTATTTCGTCATTTTAGGTGTTTTTTCATCATGACTAAATGATGGTTCGATGTTGTTAAGTTGTTGGTCTAGTTGGCCCCGTTTTTTAGTGCAATGACTAAGTTATTTTCAAGGAAAAATCATTTGCATATTTTTCATGTTAGAATTAGGTTGCAGCGAGCCTGGGAACGATTCAACACATTCGGTAAAATAATACAGGATATTTAATTATATTACGTGCATAAAAATATAAAAGTTTATTTTTGAGATATATGCGATATTGCTTGTGGCCACTTCACGCTCATGGGATTGCAGCTTATGGGATTATTACTTCACCCGGTGACTCACGACCGGTTCTTGTTCATGTATTGGTATGGACGGACATCCAGTCCAAGGGCTGTGATGAGTTCTACCATCCAGTATACTGTGGTTTAGTCTGATGAGACGATTCAGTTCATGTTATGGACCACTTGCGTAGAACATATTCTCAACAGAAAATTATGATATGCTATTTTATGACAGGGCTCTATCGAGCAAACATTTACGTACGATTTTTCAGTTATGCACGTATTTATAATTACTCATGACAAGATATTTTTCACGTTACGCCTCATGATATTATATTTTTACTTTGCATGTGATTTTATGATTATTACTTGTTATTTACGATATATGCATGCTGAGTCTTTAGACCCACTAGACTTGATTATTATAGATACTGATGAGGTCGGGGCCGAGGGCGGGGACCATTGAGCTAGCTTGGGTCGGTAGTAATAGGAACCCGAAGACCTCATTTTCAGCACTTACAATTTTTATTTCAAACTCAGTTTTTATTTTGGTTGAATTATTTTAAGTTGTTATTTTGAAAACATTACTTACTTCCGCTGCTACTTTAAACATTGAATCTTTTTATCAGTATATTTTATGAAGGAGGCATTTTATCTACTTGAAAAGAGAATTTTTATTTTTCCGCAAAGTTTCAAATACGAGTTTCGGGCCTCTACATAACTGATCTAAAATATGCTATCGGTTGCCCATAACTGAAGATTAATGTGATGATAATCGAAGGCAACTGAACCAGCTGACTGAACTACGCAGACAACTGACTTATCAGTTGGAAACTGTTCAGTTGCTACAAACAGTTGTGACCTTATCAGCTATAGCCTATCAGCTGATCTTTCAGCTGTACACGTCATCAGTTAAGGAAAAAGACGTTCAACCGACAACTGTACAAAAGCAGACTGCAACTAGTAGTGGGATCGCCGCATTTCAGTAAAGCTGCAGTGTACGATTGTCAGAAGAATGTTGACGTGGCAAACAACAGATATAAATATTCAAATCGCATTCAATATTACAGTTGGAGGCAAATCCTATAAATAGCAGAGAAGAGTAGCTGAGAAACACTCTCGACTCTCGAACAACTTCGAATCATCCCGATCGATAAACTATCAACTGATCAGTTACTCTGCTGAAATCTTTGCAAACTTCAAAGCCCACGCTTATTGTATACATTTATATAATTTAAGGCTATACTTCTAGCTTACAGGCACAAAGTGTTATTGTTGTAATACTCGATCTTGAAGAGATCAGTTGTGCTAAGTTATTTCAATTCAGTTGAGTACTGTAAACTGTTTTGTAACTAAGAGTTTCAGTTTGGCATTGTTAAGTCCAAAACTGAAGTGGGTCTGTACAACTCTTTGTATCGACCAAAGTATTTTAATGAATATCCTATCATTGTGATAGAAGGTGTGACGTAACAGTGTTTGAAATCTCCGAACATCCGTAAAATCTTGTGTGTTATTATTTCAGTTTTATTCTATCTATCAGTCAGTTTATTTCCTCACTTTTATAGTTAACTGATTGATATCGATAGACAAGATTTCCGAATTTCAGTTTATCACTAAACTGACTCAATATTCGAAAAGTTTGTGAAAATCATCAGTGTTTATTCAACCCCCTTCTAAACACTCTTTCACCTTCCAACCTATCCTATCAAGTGGTATCAGAGCGGTTGAATCTTGTTTCTGAATATTTCTATACAAACTGATTACCATGTCTTCATTCAAAAAAATTCCAATGTTCTCCAGAGAGGATTTCGATGATTGGAAAATCAGAATGCAAGCTCATCTAGCTGCACAAGACGATGACATGTGGTACGTTATTATAGACGGACCCATGAAAATATTGAAAGCTAATACTGATTTTTCCATAACTGATGGGGCACCACATGGTATTGAAAAGCCCAGAGATGAATGAACTGCAAAAGACAAGAGAAAAGCCAACTTAGACAACGTGGCTAAAGACATTTTGTACAAAACGCTAGATAAAGTCACTTTCAGCAAGATAAAGATGTGCAACACTGCTAAAGAAATATGGGAAAAGCTAATTCAGCTATGCGAGGGTAATGAGAAAACGAAGGAGGATAAACTATCTATTGTTGTTCAAAAATTCGAAAATATCAAGATGAAGATTGGAGAATCCATGCACGAATATGATGAAAGAATCAGTAGCATAGTAAACGAACTGAATTCACTCAAAAAGTGTATTCAAATAAAGAGGTAGCACTGAAAGTAGTCAGAGGTCTTCCCAAGGAATGGGATGTTAAGACCATGGCAATGAGAGAATCAAAGGGCCTGAACAAGGTCGAACTTCATGATTTATTTGCAGATTCAAAAGCCTACGAGTTTGAGTTGCAAACCAGAGAAGGAAAACCTTCTACACCAGTTGCTACAACTGCCCTAACTGCTGTCAGACTGGAACCAACTGGTTCAGTTGACAAATCTGTTGATCAGTTAAGTAATGATGCTATGTCATTATTTGTCAAAAAGTTCGGAAGATCTATGAGAAGAAATCAAGGAAAATTTCAAAGAAAATATCAGAAAAATCACTCCAAACAAGAACCTAATGCTTACTACAACTGTGGCAAAACTGGTCATTTCATTGCTGACTGTCCCAAGCCAAAGAAGGACAGTCGAGGCTAAACTAAAAAGGAAAGAAATCTTATGAGCACAAGAGAAGATATAAAGATGACAAGAAATCTTTCAGAAAGAAACATGAGGTGCTTCTAGCTGAGGAGAACAAGTCAAAATGGGCAGAATCTGACAGTGATGATTCAGAACCTGAGAACTTGAGCTGCTCCAGTGATGATGATGAAAGCGGACCGGTTACGGAGGCCGGAAACGCAACGGAAGCGAAAAATTAAAATTTTTAGAGAAAAATTTCGGCCCCCACAACTATTTTGTGTAATATTTACAAAACTAAAACCATGCATAGGATGATTAAAGGATTTACCTATCAACTCCTTAGAGTTGATGAAATGGCTCCAACTAAAGTATGAATACTTTAGCTCTTCTTTGGTAGACAAATCTACAAGCACACCCTCTTCCTCTTCAAGAATTAGGCCCACCACTTAGCTATGTAAATCCCCTCAAGTTTTGCACTAGAAAAACTTGAGGATTTTTCAAAGAGAAATTGGAGAACACAATGAAGAAAAATTTGAGAGAAGAGCACTAGAATTTTCGGCCAAGTGAGAGTCAAGAATGAGGAGAGAAGTTGAGTCTAGGTTGTGAGAAAAGCAACTCTCAAAAGCAACAAAAAGTTGCATGCCTAGTCTCCAACCCTTCACCTCCCCAAAGCATGCAAACCCTAGAATGACATGCATATAATATGGTTTTTTAACACATTAAAAACCATAGACTAAATTTTAATTATCTCAAACACATTTGAGATTAATTAAATATTACTTGATTTTACTCAAGTCCCACTAGTTAAATAATTATTTTAATTGAGTTCTACAAGGCTCAATATTATTTAATTAATTCAACACTTGAATTAATTTAATTATTTAGACTCTACTAGGTCCACTAGTGTTTAATTAATTCAACACTTGAATTAATTTAATTTAGTCCTCAATAATGTTTATGAAAATCACAATTTTCAACTACATTATTTACTTGGCCAAATTTTAATCTTAGGAACACTTCCATAAATTAAAATTTATATTTCTCTCATAGAAGTCATACTTCTATTTTTCTTAACGCTTATAAACACATTTATAAGCCGTTCAACACATTGAACTATTTTACTTCTCATCGGGATTTACAAAGCCAGTACTTGTGTGGCCCTCAATGGTTCATTGATACAACTAGCCGTGGGTTCACATCTCAATGTGATTCGGACTAAACATGTCCTTATATGAGCATACCCCAATTGCTCCATTCTTACTTATCAACTCCTTGATAGTAAGAACGTCAGAACTCAAGTCTGATAGTACCCAACCAATCACGTTAAACGCCTAGCAGCATCGCTTACGTGATTCCCTAGGTATCACATGATAGTGCCTGCAAGAACCATTCAATTATGGTTAGCGTACAGTACGGTCCCTTCAACTCATATATCCCGACCGATTCGACAACTATTGGTCTATCGAGAGTTGTCAATGAATCGATACTATGTGTCATGTCGTGGTTGCATCGATGGTGTAATCTATGAAACCCCTTTCATAATTACCACCATACTCTGATCAGAGATTTCAACCCACACATACATGATAAACACATAGGATATCCATACCCGTAGGTAAGCGGTGAATCCCCGACTACAATGCATCGACTCCTATATGTTTCGCCGCAACACCCAACCTTGCCACCTGATGACCCCATAAGAGTCGGTAAACAAGTCAAAGTGAAACGCTAGCACATAGAGTCTCAATGTTGTCCCGGGTCATAAGGACTAATGGTGTACAACCATAAACTAGGACGTTTCCACTCGATAAGTGAGAACCACTTGGAAAGTCCTTTATAGAGGGTTGTTCAGTGCACTCTACAAGGAGCACCTATCTGCATGCTCGGACATCACAATGTCCCCTACCAATGAAACATGGTACTCACATCACAGATACTAGTCTCTAACTCGAGCGGCCTTTATCCTTCTTAGTGGCGGCTGAATCGACTAGGAACGGTTTAGAATATACAGTATTCCAAATATGAGTTTCATGATACTCATCATATGAGTATCTCATATTCTTTCTACTATTTGTATATTCAAGGACTTTATCTATGCAACTAGCATGGGTATAAAGATAAAGATGCGCCAAATAAATAAATTCAAATATTATTAAAATAAAGATCGTTTATACAAAGAGTTTCATCGTGAACAGTCGGCCAACACTTGGCTCGACGTGCACCTACTCTAACAATCTCCCACTTGCACTAGAGCCAACTACCCATGTACTTTAGACCCATTGATTCGCGATGCTTCTCGAATGATGGTCCTGGTAAAGGCTTGGTTAGTGGATCAGCAACATTATCTGCGGAGCCGACTTTGTCGATCGACACTTCTCCTCGTTCCACGATCTCTCTGAGGATGTGGTACTTTCTCAATACATGTTTGGACTTCTGATGAGACCTTGGCTCCTTCGCCTGAGCTATGGCTCCCGTGTTGTCGCACATCACCGGGATAGGAGCAACTCCATTTGGAATGACGCCCAACTCTTGGACGAAATTCCAAATCCAAACAGCCTCCTTTGCTGCAGCCGATGCAGCAATGTATTCTGCCTCAGTGGTGGAATCCGCTGTACTGTCTTGCTTGGAACTCTTCCAAGAGACAGCACCACCATTGAGCATGAATATGAATCCGGAGGTTGACTTCGAGTCATCAACATCGCTTTGGAAGCTAGAGTCGGTATAACCTTCCAATTTTAGTTCTCCACCCCCATAGACCAAAAACAACTTATTGGTCCTTCTCAAATACTTGAGGATGTCTTTCACAGCTTTCCAGTGTGGAAGACCAGGGTTGGATTGATATCTACTCACTACACTTAGTGCAAATGCCACGTCAGGACGTGTAGATATCATCCCATACATGATACTACCAATAGCCGAAGCATACGGAATTTGTGTCATTGCCGCTATCTCTGCATCAGTCTTGGGAGACATAGACTTGGATAGGGACACGCCATGACACATTGGTAGATGTCCTCTCTTGGACTCATCCATCGAGAACCGCTTCACGATGGTATCAATGTATGTGGACTGGGTGAGACCAAGCAATCTTCTTGATCTATCTCTATAGATCTGTATTCCCAATACAAAAGACGCTTCACCCAAGTCCTGCATTGAGAACTTACTTGCTAACCATATCTTTGTTGATTGCAACATTCCTACATCATTTCCAATGAGTAGAATGTCATCAACATAAAGAACAAGGAATGTCACAGCACTCCCACTGACCTTCTTATACACACAGGGTTCCTCAGGATTCCTAGTAAAACCAAACTCTTTGATTGTACTATCGAATCTGAGGTTCCAACTCCTCGATGCCTGCTTAAGACCATAAATAGATCTTTGAAGTTTGCATACCATATGCTCACTTCCAATGGATGTAAACCCTTCAGGTTGAGACATGTAAATCTCTTCCTTAATATCCCCATTAAGGAAGGCTGTCTTCACATCCATCTGCCATATCTCATAGTCATACCATGCAGCTATGGCTAGCAATATCCTAATGGACTTGAACATCGCAACTGGAGAAAAGGTTTCCTCATAGTCAACACCTTGTCTTTGAGTATACCCTTTTGCTACCAATCGCGCCTTGAAGGTCAATACCTTCCCATCCGCCCCAAGTTTCCTCTTGTAAATCCATTTACACCCTATGGGAACAGTTCCCTCAGGTGGATCCACAAGATTCCACACTTGGTTCGAATGCATGGAATTCATCTCAGATTCCATTGCTTCAAGCCACTTGGATGAATCGACATCCGATAACGCTTCCTTGAAGGTCCTTGGATCACATCCAAGGTTAGGCTCATCATGGCCCTCTTCAAGAAGCAGACCATACCTTACAGGTGGTCTCGAGACTCTCTCGGTTCCCCCACCGGCACGGGCCAAAAACTTGCTACTACTTAAATAATAATTCACCCAAGTGTAAGTTGTCTGCAAGTAATAATTTCGAAGTACGAGATCGACCACAGAGAGGTTATTTTGAGTTTAAATTTATTAATTATAGATTACCAGATGCATAATGAAGTTTACAAATTATAAATTTTGTCAAAGTTTGAGGATTTATTCTTGGTTTATATAATATGTTTAACTAAAAGTAAAACAAAAAAAACCATAAATAATGGTTCCAAAAAATTAAACACAAACATAATATAAAATAGTTTCCACTATAGAAATACCGAATTAACCTATATTTATATATGGTACTATGATTATAATTATAACTATATAAATATTGCAAAAGTAAGAATGTTAGATTAAATCATATATTTCATTTAGAACAAACGGCAGACCACGCTATTGCCTAAATGAAATATATTGATTTAATAAGTTAATTTCAGTAAAGTAAAAGTTAATTGCGATAAAGTAAATGTTAGTTGCGGAAAAGTAAAAGTAGTTGCGAGAAAGTAATTGTTAGATGTTAGTATTAAATCATAATATTTCATTTAAAACAACCGGCAGAGCCACGCTATCGTCTAAACGAAATATTATGATATTATTATATAAATTATATATATCTATATATATAATAATAAGTGATGAAATATTATTGATCAAAATTAAACAACAAATCAAGATAACCACTTAATGGTATCAAGCATTGATGTAAATTGATAACAACATATAATTCATTTTTATACTACGATAAAAATAAGTTAGCTAAATGAAAAGAAAAAAGAAAGAATATACAAAATATAAACAATCTTACTTCACCAAGAATGCATCCTCTTCACCTTGACATAATAGATTTAGCTTGCATAAGTTTACTTTTGATCAACACTAAAATATCACTCATAGTTGAGAACATAAGAAAATATATTGGAACTAGAACTTTGATACACACTCACACATTTTTTACAATGAGATAGAATGATTCCAAGCTAGCACAAGGCCTCTATTAAGGCCAAATGAGAGAAAGGGTCAAAAATTTATTAATGCTATGTAGTTGTAATAGTATTCTTGTGTCCTCCAACTCCAATTCCATGTCCCTTCTTCAATGCCTTGTTTCACGACATAAATCACCGATTTGACTCTGCTCAAAACGACGAAAATGTGGAGAATTTTCTGTAGATGAATTTGGCCACCGATCACCCATTTGGATAAATATGAAATAGTTATGAATTTTTTACTATATGCTGGTCATAGTAAAAATATATTTGTCCTCCTTTTGGATTGCACAATTTGATTATCTTAATGAACTTTTTAGGCAATCATGTCTTCGCAAAGTTGTAGATAATTTCTCAAGGATTCCAAACATGTTTGAATCATCCATTTGAATTTTCTAGCTTGAGTTATCATTATTTACCAACACGTAGAAAATCGAAAATAAAACATATTAGTAAAACATTTAAAATAAACAAACAATAATAAAATAACTTAATTTTATAATTTTAATGAAACA